>NW_027476489.1:0-212107 GCF_051020955.1 Megalopta genalis
AAGGTTTAGCTTCAAATCCAGACGAAACACATGATTTAGCTTCAAATCAATGCGATATAGAAGGTTTAGCTTCAAATTCATGCGACACAAATGATATAGCTTCAGATACTTGCGATATAAGAGATATAGCTTCAAATGCAGACGAAACAAACGAGTTAGCTTCAAATCCATGCGAAGCACATGATTTAGCTTCAAATCAATTCGAAGTAGAAGGATTAGCTTCAAATCTGTGCGATAAAAATGATTTAGCATCAGATGCATGCGATATAAGTGATATAATTTCAAATGCAGGAGAAACAAACGAGTTAGCTTGGAATCCTTGCAAAACACATGATTATGCTTCAAATCAATGCTATGGAGAAGGTTCAGCTCCAAATCCATGCGAAACAAATGATTTAACATCAGATAGTTGCGATATAAGTGATATAGCTTCAAATGCAGGGGAATCAAACGAGATAGCTTCAAATCCAAGCGAAACACATGATTTAGCTTTAAATCAATGCGATGTAGAAGGTTTAGCTTCAAATACATGCTAAACAAATGATTTAACATCAGATAGTTGCGATATAAGTGATATAGTTTCACATGCAGACGAAACAAACGAGATAGCTTCAAATCCAAGCGAACACATGATTTAGCCGCAAATCAATGCGATATAGAAGATTTAGCTTCAAATCCATGCGAAACAAATGATTTAACATCTGATAGTTGCGATATAAGTGATATAGCTTCAAATGCAGATGAAACAAACGAGATAGTTCCAAATCCAAGCGAAACACATGATTTAGCTTCAAATCAATGCGATGTAGAAGGTTTAGCTTCAAATCCAGGCGAAACACATGATTTAGCTTCAAATCAATGCGATATAGAAGGTTTAACTTCAAATCCATGCGACACTAATGATATAGTTTAAGATACTTGCGATATAAGAGATATAGCTTCAAATGCAGACGAAAGAAACGAGTTAGCTTCAAATCCATGCGAAACACATGATTTAGCTGCAAATCAATGCGATGTAGAAGATTTAGCTTCAAATCCATGCGAAACAAATGATTTAACATTAGATAGTTGCGATATAAGTGATACAGCTTCAAATGCAGACGAAACAAACGAGATAGTTTCAAATACAAGCGAAACACATGATTTAGCTTCAAATCAATGCGATATAGAAGGTTTAGCTTCAAATCCATGCGATACAGATGATTTAGCTTCAGGTACTTGCGATATAAGAGATATAGCTTCAAATGCAGACGAAACAAACGAGTTAGCTTCAAATCCAAGCGAAACACATGATTTAGCCGCAAATCAATGCGATATAGAAGATTTAGCTTCAAATCCATGCGAAACAAATGATTTAACATCAGAAAGTTGCGATATAAGCGATATAGCTTCAAATGCAGACGAATCAAACGAGATAGCTTCAAATCCAAGCGAAACACACGATTTAGCTTCAAATCAATGCGACGTAGAAGGTTTAGCTTCAAATGCAGACGAAACAAACGAATTAGCTTCAAATCCATGCAAAACACATGATTTAGCTGGAAATCAATGCGATGTAGAAGATTTAGCTTCAAATCCATTCGAAACAAATGATTTAACATCAGATAAATGCGATATAAGTGATATAGCTTCAAATTCAGACGAAACAAACGAATTAGCTTCATATCCAAGACAAACACATGATTTAGCTTCAAATCAATTCGAAGTAGAAGGATTAGCTTCAAATCCATGCGATACAAATGACTTAGCTTCAGATAGTTGCGATATAAGTGATATAGCTTCAAATGCAGGGGAATCAAACGAGATAGCTTCAAATGCAAGCGAAACACATGATTTAGCTTCAAATCAATGCGATATAGAAGGTATAGCTTCAAATCCACGCGAAACACTTGATTTAGCTTCAAATCAATGCGATATAGAAGGTTTATCTTCAAATCCATGCGACACTAATGATATAGTTTAAGATACTTGCGATATAAGAGATAGAGCTTCAAATGCAGACGAAACAAACGAGATAGTTTCAAATACAAGCGAAACACATGATTTAGCTTCAAATCAATGCGATGTAGAAGGTTTAGCTACAAATCCACGCGAAACACATGATTTAGCTTCAAATCAATGCGATATAGAAGGTTTAGCTTCAAATCCATGCGACACAAATGATATAGCTTCAGATACTTGCGATATAAGAGATATAGCTTCAAATGCAGACGAAACAAACGAGTTAGCTTCATATCAATGCGAAGCACATGATTTAGCTTCAAATCAATTCGAAGTAGAAGGATTAGCTTCAAATCTGTGCGGTACAAATGATTTAGCGTCAGATACATGCGATATAAGTGATATAGCTTCAAATGCAGGAGGAACAAACGAGTTAGCTTCAAATCCATGCAAAACACATGATTGTTCTTAAAATCAATGCTATGTAGAAGGTTTAGCTTCAAATCCATGCGACACAAATGAATAAGCTTCAGATACTTGCGATATAAGTGATATAGCTTCAAATGAAGACGAAATAACAAGTTAGCTTCATATCCAAGCGAAACACATGATTTAGCTTTAAATCAATGCGATGTAGAAGGTTTAGCTTCAAATCATGCGAAACAAATGATTTAGCTTCAAACGCTTGGGATATAAGTGATATAGCTTCAAATGCATACCAAACAATCGAGTTAGCTTCAAATCCATGCGAAACACATGATTTAGCTGCAAATCAATGCGATGTTGAAGGTTTTGCTTGAAATCCATGCCACACAAATGAATAAGCTTCAGATACTTGTGATATAAGTGATATAGATTCAAATGCAGAAGAAACAACGAGTTAGATTCAAATCCATGCAAAAAACATGATGTAGCTTCAAATCAATGCGATGTCGAAGGTTTAGCTTCAAATCCACGCGAAACACTTGATTTATATTCAAATCAATGCGATATAGAAGGTTTAGCTTCAAATCCATGCGGAACAAATGATTTAGCATCAGATAAATGCGATCTAAGTGATATAGCTTCAAATGCAGGAGGTAAACAATTGAGTTAGCTTCAAATCCACGGGAAACACATGATTTAGCTTCACATCAATGCGATATGGAAGGTTTAGCTTCAAATCCATGCGACACAAATGATATAGCTTCAGATACTTGCGATATAAGAGATATAGCTTCAAATGCAGACGATTCAAACTAGTTAGCTTCATATCAATGCGAAGCACATGATTTAGCTTCAAATCAATTCGAAGTAGAAGGATTAGCTTCAAATCCAAGAGACACAAATGATTTAGCTTCAGATAGTTGCGATATAAGTGATATAGATTCAATGCAGGGGAATCAAACGAGATAGCTTCAAATCCAAGCGAAACACATGATCCAGCTTCAAATCAATGCGATGTAGAAGGTTTAGCTTCAAATCCATGCGACACAATTGATTTAGCTTCAAAAACTTGCGATATAAATGATATAGTTTCAATGCAGAGGAAACAAACGAGTTAGCTACAAATCCATACAAAACACGTGATTAAGCTTCAAATCAATGCTATGTAGAAACTTTAGCTTCAAATCCATGCGAAACAAATGATTTAGCTTCAAACACTTGGGATATAAGTGATATAGCTTCAAATGCAGACGAAACAAACGAGTTAGATTCAAATCCAAGCGAAACACATGATTTATCTTCAAATCAATTCGATGTAGAAGGATTAGCTTCAAATCCCACGCGTAACACACGATTTAGCTTCAAATCAATGCGATATAGAAGGTTAGCTTCAAATCCATGCGACACAATTGATTTAGCATCAGATACATGCGATATAAGTGTAATAGCTTCCCAATGCAGACGAATCAAACGAGTTAGCTTCATATCCAAGCGATACACATAATTTAACTTTAAATCAATGCGATGTAGAAGGTTTAGCTTCAAATCAATGCGAAACAAATGATTTAGCTTCAAACACTTGGGATATAAGTGATATAGCTTCAAATGCAGACTGAATAAACGAGTTAGATCCAAATCCAAGCGATTCACATGATTTAGCTTCATATCAATACGATCTAGAAGGTTTAGCTTCAAATCCACGCGAAACACATGATTTAGCTTGAAATAAATGCGATATAGAAGGTTTAGCTTCTAATCCATGCGACACAAATTATATAGCTTCAGATACTTGCGATATAAGATATATTGCTTCATATGCAGTCGAAACAAACGAATTAGCTTCATATCCATGCGAAACAAATGATTTAGCTTCAAACGCTTGGGATATAAGTGATATAGCTTCAAATGCAGACGAAAAAAAACTAGTTAGCTTCAAAATCAATGCAAAACACATGATTAAGGTTCAAATCAATGCTATGTAGAAGGTTTAGCTTCAAATCCAAGCGAAGCACATGATTTAGCTTCAAATCAATGCGATGTAGAAGGTTTAGCTACAAATCCATGCGGAACAAATGATTTAACATCAGATGCTTGCGATATCAGTGATATAGCTTCAAATGGAGGGGAAACAAATGAGTTAGCATCAAATCCATGCAAAACACATGATTAAGCTTCAAATCAAGCTATGTAGAAGGTTTTACTTCAAATCCAAGCGAAACACATGATTTAGATTCAATTCAATGCGATGTAGTAGGTTTAGCTTCAAATCCATGCAAAACGAATGATTTAGCTTCAAACACTTGGGATATAAGTGATATAGCTTCAAATGGAGAAGAATCAAACGAGTTAGCTTCATATCCAAGCGAAACACATGATTTAGCTTCCAATCTATGCGATATAGAAGGCTTAGCATCAAATCCATGCGAAGCTTATGATTTAACATCAGATACATGCGATATAAGTGATATAGCTTCAAATGGAGGGGATACAAATGAGTTAGCTTCAAGTCCATGCAAAACACATGATTAAGATTCAACTCAATGCTATGTAGAAGGTTTAGTTTCAAATCCAAGCGAAACACATGATTTAGCTTCAAATCCATGCGGAACAAATGATTTAACATCAGATAGTTGCGATATAAGTGATATAGATTCAACTGCAGGCGAAATAAACGAGGTCGCCTCAAATTCATGCGAAAAAAATGATTATTCTTCAATACTTGCGATACAGGTGATATAGCATCAAATGCAGGCAAAACAAACCAGTTAGCTTCAATTCCATGAGAAACACATGATTTAGCTTAAAATTCATGCGCAACACATGGATTAGCTTCAAATTCGTGCGAAACAAATGATTTAGCTTCAAACACTTGGGATATATGTGATATAGCTACAAATGCAGACGAAGAAAAACAAGTTAGCTTCAAAATCCATACAATACACATGATTTAGCTTCAAGTCAATGCGAAATAGAAGGTTTAGCTTCAAATCCATGCGAAACAAATGATTTAACATCAGATACTTGCGATATAAGTGACATGGCTTCAGATGGAGGGGAAACACATGAGTTAGCTTCAAATCCATAATAAACACATGATTAAGCTTCAAATCAATGCTATGTAGAAGGTTTAGCTTCAAATCCTAGCGAAACACATGACATAGCTTCAAATCAATGCGATGTAGAAGGTTTAGCTTCAAATCCATGCGGAACAAATTATTTAACATCAGATAGTTGCGATATAAGTGATATAGATTCAACTGCATTCGAAATAAACGAGATCGCCTCAAATCCATGCGAAAAAAATGATTATTCTTCAATACTTGCGATACAGGTGATATAGCATCAAATGCATGCAAAACAAACCAGTTAGCTTCAATTCCATGAGAAACACATGATTTAGCTTAAAATTCATGCGCAACACATGGATTAGCTTCAAATTCGTGCGAAACAAATGATTTAGCTTCAAACACTTGGGATATATGTGATATAGCTTCAAATGCAGACAAAGAAAAACAAGTTAGCTTCAAAATCCATACGATACACATGATTTAGCTTCAAATCAATGCGAAATAGAAGGTTTAGCTTCAAATCCATGCGAAACAAATGATTTAACATCAGATACTTGCGATATAAGTGACATGGCTTCAGATGGTGGGGAAACACATGAGTTAGCTTCAAATCCATGCTAAACACATGATTAAGCTTCAAATCAATGCTATGTAGAAGGTTTAGCTTCAAATCCAAGCGAAACACATGATTTAGCTTCAAATCAATGCGATGTAGAAGGTTTAGCTTCAAATACATGCGGAACAAATGATTTAACATCAGATGCTTGCGATATCAGTGATATAGCTTCAAATGGAGGGGAAACAAATGAGTTAGCATCAAATCCATGCAAAACACATGATTAAGCTTCAAATCAAGGTATGTAGAAGGTTTTGCTTCAAATCCAAACGAAACACATGATTTAGCTTCAATTCAATGCGATGTAGAAGGTTTAGCCTCAAATCATGCAAAACGAATGATTTAACTTCAAACACTTGGATATAAGTGATATAGCTTCAAATGGAGAAGAATCAAAACGAGTTAGCTTCATATCCATGCAAAACACATGATTAAGATTCAAATCAATGCTATGTAGAAGGTTTAGTTTCAAATCCAAGCGAAACACATGATTTAGGTTCAAATCCAAGCGGAACAAATGATTTAACATCAGATAGTTGCGATATAAGTGATATAGATTCAACTGCAGGCGAAATAAACGAGATCGCCTCAAATCCATGCGAAAAAAATGATTATTCTTCAATACTTGCGATACAGGTGATATAGCATCAAATGCAGGCAAAACAAACCAGTTAGCTTCAATTCCATGAGAAACACATGATTTAGCTTAAAATTCATGCGCAACACATGGATTAGCTTCAAATTCGTGCGAAACAAATGATTTAGCTTCAAACACTTGGGATATATGTGATATAGCTTCAAATGCAGACGAAGAAAAACAAGTTAGCTTCAAAATCCATACAATACACATGATTTAGTTTCAAGTCAATGCGAAATAGAAGGTTTAGCTTCAAATCCATGCGAAACAAATGATTTAACATCAGATACTGCGATATAAGTGACATGGCTTCAGATGGAGGGGAAACACATGAGTTAGCTTCAAATCCATGCAAAACACATGATTAAGCTTCAAATCAATGCTATGTAGAAGGTTTAGCTTCAAATCCTAGCGAAACACATGACTTAGCTTCAAATCAATGCGATGTAGAAGGTTTAGCTTCAAATCCATGCGGAACAAATTATTTAACATCAGATAGTTGCGATATAAGTGATATAGATTCAACTGCAGGCGAAATAAACGAGATCGCCTCAAATCTATGCGAAAAAAATGATTATTCTTCGATACTTGCGATACAGGTGATATAGCATCAAATGCATGCAAAACAAACCAGTTAGCTTCAATTCCATGAGAAACACATGATGTAGCTTAAAATTCATGCGCAACACATGGATTAGCTTCAATTCGTGCGAAACAAATGATTTAGCTACAAACACTTGGGATATATGTGATATAGCTTCAAATGCAGACAAAGAAAAACAAGTTACCTTCAAAATCCATACGATACACATGATTTAGCTTCAAATCAATGCGAAATAGAAGGTTTAGCTTCAAATCCATGCGAAACACAATGATTTAACATCAGATACTTGCGATATAAGTGACATAGCTTCAGATGGAGGGGAAACACATGAGTTAGCTTCAGATCCATGCAAAACACATGATTAAGCTTCAAATCAATGCTATGTAGAAGGTTTTGCTTCAAATCCTAGCGAAACACGTGACTTAGCTTCAAATCAATGCGATGTAGAAGGTTTAGCTTCAAATTCATGCGGAACAATTGATTTAACAACAGATACTTGCAATATAAGTGATATAGTTTCAAATGGAGGGGAAAAAAATTAGTTAGCTTCAAATCCATGCAAAACACATGATTAAGCTTCAAATCAATGCTATGTAGAAGGTTTAGCTTCAAATCCATGCGAAACACCTGATTTTTGTTTCAAATCAATGCGATGTAGAAGGATTAGCTTCAAATCCATGCGAAGCAAATGATTGAGTGTCAAACACTTGGGATATAGGTGATATAGCTTCAACAGCATGCGAAACCAACGAGATAGCTTCATATCCAAGCGAAACACATGATTTAACTGCAAATCAATGCGATGTAGAAGGTTAAGCTTCAAATCCCTGCGAAACAAATGATTTAACATCAAATACTTGCGATATCAGTGATATAGCTTCAAATGGAGGGGAAACAAATGAGTTAACTTCAAATCCATGCAAAGCACATGATTAAGCTTCAAATCAATGCTATGTAGAAGGTTTAGCTTCAAATCCTAGCGAAACACATGATTTAGCTTCAAATCAATGCGATGTAGAAGGTTTAGCTTCAAATCCATGCGGAACAAATGATTTAACATCAGATACTTGCGATATAAGTGATATAGCTTCAAATGGAGGGGAAACAAATGAGTTAGCTTAAAATCCATGCAAAACACATGATTAAGGTTCAAATCAATGCTATGTAGAAGGTTTAGCTTCAAATCCAAGCGAAGCACATGATTTAGCTTCAAATCAATGCGATGTAGAAGGTTTAGCTTCAAATCCATGCGGAACAAATGATTTAACATCAGATGCTTGCGATATCAGTGATATAGCTTCAAATGGAGGGGAAACAAATGAGTTCGCATCAAATCCATGCAAAACACATGATTAAGCTTCAAATCAATGCTATGTAGAAGGTTTTGCTTCAAATCCAAGCGAAATACATGATTTAGCTTCAACTCAATGCGATGTAGAAGGTTTAGCTTCAAATCCATGCGGAACAAAATGTTTAACATCAGATACTTGCGATATAAGTGATATAGCTTCAAATGGAGGGAAACAAATGAGTTAGCCTCAAATCCATGCAAAACACATGATTAAGCTTCAAATCAATACTATGAAGAAGGTTTAGCTTCAAATCCAAGCGAAACACATGATTTAGCTTCAAATCAATGCGATGTAGAAGGTTTAGCTTCAAATACATGCGGAACAAATGATTTAACATCAGATGCTTGCGATATCAGTGATATAGCTTCAAATGGAGGGGAAACAAATGAGTTAGCATCAAATCCATGCAAAACACATGATTAAGCTTCAAATCAAGGGTATGTAGAAGGTTTTGCTTCAAATCCAAACGAAACACATGATTTAGCTTCAATTCAATGCGATGTAGAAGGTTTAGCCTCAAATCCATGCAAAACGAATGATTTAACTTCAAACACTTGGGATATAAGTGATATAGCTTCAATGGAGAAGAATCAAACGAGTTAGCTTCATATCCAAGCGAAACACATGATTTAGCTTCCAATCTATGCGATATAGAAGGCTTAGCTTCAAATCCATGCGAATCAAATGATTTAACATCAGATACATGCGATATAAGTGATATAGCTTCAAATGGAGGGGATACAAATGAGTTAGCTTCAAATCCATGCAAAACACATGATTAAGATTCAAATCAATGCTATGTAGAAGGTTTAGTTTCAAATCCAAGCGAAACACATGATTTAGGTTCAAATCCAAGCGGAACAAATGATTTAACATCAGATAGTTGCGATATAAGTGATATAGATTCAACTGCAGGCGAAATAAACGAGATCGCCTCAAATCCATGCGAAAAAAATGATTATTCTTCAATACTTGCGATACAGGTGATATAGCATCAAATGCAGGCAAAACAAACCAGTTAGCTTCAATTCCATGAGAAACACATGATTTAGCTTAAAATTCATGCGCAACACATGGATTAGCTTCAAATTCGTGCGAAACAAATGATTTAGCTTCAAACACTTGGGATATATGTGATATAGCTTCAAATGCAGACGAAGAAAAACAAGTTAGCTTCAAAATCCATACAATACACATGATTTAGTTTCAAGTCAATGCGAAATAGAAGGTTTAGCTTCAAATCCATGCGAAACAAATGATTTAACATCAGATAGTTGCGATATAAGTGATATAGATTCAACTGCAGGCGAAATAAACGAGATCGCCTCAAATCTATGCGAAAAAAATGATTATTCTTCGATACTTGCGATACAGGTGATATAGCATCAAATGCATGCAAAACAAAACCAGTTAGCTTCAATTCCATGAGAAACACATGATGTAGCTTAAAATTCATGTGCAACACATGGATTAGCTTCAAATTCGTGCGAAACAAATGATTTAGCTACAAACACTTGGGATATATGTGATATAGCTTCAAATGCAGACAAAGAAAAACAAGTTACCTTCAAAATCCATACGATACACATGATTTAGCTTCAAATCAATGCGAAATAGAAGGTTTAGCTTCAAATCCATGCGAAACAAATGATTTAACATCAGATACTTGCGATATAAGTGACATAGCTTCAGATGGAGGGGAAACACATGAGTTAGCTTCAGATCCATGCAAAACACATGATTAAGCTTCAAATCAATGCTATGTAGAAGGTTTTGCTTCAAATCCTAGCGAAACACATGACTTAGCTTCAAATCAATGCGATGTAGAAGGTTTAGCTTCAAATTCATGCGGAACAATTGATTTAACAACAGATACTTGCAATATAAGTGATATAGTTTCAAATGGAGGGGAAAAAAATTAGTTAGCTTCAAATCCATGCAAACACATGATTAAGCTTCAAATCAGTGCTATGTAGAAGGTTTAGCTTCAAATCCATGCGAAACACCTGATTTTTGTTTCAAATCATTGCGATGTAGAAGGATTAGCTTCAAATCCATGCGAAGCAAATGATTGAGTGTCAAACACTTGGGATATAGGTGATATAGCTTCAACAGCATGCGAAACCAACGAGATAGCTTCATATCCAAGCGAAACACATGATTTAACTGCAAATCAATGCGATGTAGAAGGTTAAGCTTCAAATCCCTGCGAAACAAATGATTTAACATCAAATACTTGCGATATCAGTGATATAGCTTCAAATGAGGGGAAACAAATGAGTTAACTTCAAATCCATGCAAAGCACATGATTAAGCTTCAAATCAATGCTATGTAGAAGGTTTAGCTTCAAATCCTAGCGAAACACATGATTTAGCTTCAAATCAATGCGATGTAGAAGGTTTAGCTTCAAATCCATGCGGAACAAATGATTTAACATCAGATACTTGCGATATAAGTGATATAGCTTCAAATGGAGGGGAAACAAATGAGTTAGCTTAAAATCCATGCAAAACACATGATTAAGGTTCAAATCAATGCTATGTAGAAGGTTTAGCTTCAAATCAAGCGAAGCACATGATTTAGCTTCAAATCAATGCGATGTAGAAGGTTTAGCTTCAAATCCATGCGGAACAAATGATTTAACATCAGATGCTTGCGATATCAGTGATATAGCTTCAAATGGAGGGGAAACAAATGAGTTAGCATCAAATCCATGCAAAACACATGATTAAGCTTCAAATCAATGCTATGTAGAAGGTTTTGCTTCAAATCCAAGCGAAATACATGATTTAGCTTCAACTCAATGCAATGTAGAAGGTTTAGCTTCAAATCCATGCAAAACAAATGATTTAGCTTCAAACACTTGGGATATAAGTGTTATAGCTTCAAATGGAGAAGAATCAAACGAGTTAGCTTCATATCCAAGCGAAACACATGATTTAGCTTCCTATCTATGCGATATAGAAGGCTTAGCTTCAAATCCATGCGAAGCAAATGATTTAACATCAGATACATGCGATATAAGTGATATAGCTTCAAATGGAGGGATACAAATGAGTTAGCTTCAAATACATGCAAAACACATGATTAAGATTCAAATCAATGCTATGTAGAAGGTTTAGTTTCAAATCCAAGCGAAACACATGATTTAGCTTCAAATCCATGCGGAACAAATGATTTAACATCAGATAGTTGCGATATAAGTGATATGGATCCAACTGCAGGCGAAATAAACGAGATCGCCTCAAATCCATGCGAAAAAAATGATTATTCTTCAATACTTGCGATACAGGTGATATAGCATCAAATGCAGGCAAAACAAACCAGTTAGCTTCAATTCCATGAGAAACACATGATTTAGCTTAAAATTCATGCGCAACACATGGATTAGCTTCAAATTCGTGCGAAACAAATGATTTAGCTTCAAACACTTGGGATATATGTGATATAGCTTCAAATGCAGACGAAGAAAAAACAAGTTAGCTTCAAAATCCATACAATACACATGATTTAGCTTCAAGTCAATGCGAAATAGAGGTTTAGCTTCAAATCCCTGCGAAACAAATGATTTAACATCAAATACTTGCGATATCAGTGATATAGCTTCAAATGGAGGGGAAACAAATGAGTTAACTTCAAATCCATGCAAAAACACATGATTAAGCTTCAAATCAATGCTATGTAGAAGGTTTAGCTTCAAATCCTAGCGAAACACATGATTTAGCTTCAAATCAATGCGATGTAGAAGGTTTAGCTTCAAATCCATGCGGAACAAATGATTTAACAACAGATACTTGCAATATAAGTGATATAGTTTCAAATGGAGGGGAAAAAATTATTTAGCTTCAAAATCCATGCAAAACACATGATTAAGCTTCAAATCAATGCTATGTAGAAGGTTTAGCTTCAAATCCATGCGAAACACCTGATTTTGTTTCAAATCAATGCGATGTAGAAGGATTAGCTTCAAATCCATGCGAAGCAAATGATTGAGCTTCAAACACTTGGGATATAGGCGATATAGCTTCAACAGCATGCGAAACCAACGAGATAGCTTCATATCCAAGCGAAACACATGATTTAACTTCAAATCAATGCGATGTAGAAGGTTAAGCTTCAAATCCCTGCGAAACAAATGATTTAACATCAAATTCTTGCGATATCAGTGATATAGCTTCAAATGGAGGGGAAACAAATGAGTTAACTTCAAATCCATGCAAAACACATGATTAAGCTTCAAATCAATGCTATGTAGAAGGTTTAGCTTCAAATCCTAGCGAAACACATGATTTAGCTTCAAATCAATGCGATGTAGAAGGTTTAGCTTCAAATCCATGCGGAACAAATGATTTAACATCAGATACTTGCGATATAAGTGATATAGCTTCAAATGGAGGGGAAACAAATGAGTTAGCTTAAAATCCATGCAAAACACATGATTAAGCTTCAAATCAATGCTATGTAGAAGGTTTAGCTTCAAATCCAAGCGAAGCACTTGATTTAGCTTCAAATCAATGCGATATAGAAGGTTTAGCTTCAAATCCATGCGGAACAAATGATTTAACATCAGATACTTGCGATATCAGTGATATAGCTTCAAATGGAGGGGAAACAAATGAGTTAGCTTCAAATCCATGCAAAACACATGATTAAGCTTCAAATCAATGCTATGTAGAAGGTTTAGCTTCAATCCAAGCGAAACACACGATTTAGCTTCAAATCAATGCGATGTAGAAGGTTTACCTTCAAATCCATGCTTAACAAATGATTTAGCTTCAAATACTAGCGATATAAATGATTTGCTTCAAATGCAGGCGAAACAAACGAGTTAGCTTCTAATCCATGCGAAGCTCATGATTTAGCTTCAAATCAATGCTATGTAGAAGGTTTAGCTACAAATCCTAGCGAAACACTTGATTTAGCTTCAAATCAATGCGATGTAGAAGGTTTAGCTTCAAATCCATGCGGAACAAATGATTTAACATCAGATACTTGCGATATAAGTGATATAGTTTCAAATGGAGGGGAAACAAATGAGTTAGCTTCAAATCCATGCAAAACACATGATTAATCTTCAAATCAATGCTATGTAGAAGGTTTTGCTTCAAATCCAAGCGAAACAGATGATTTAGCTTCAATTCAATGCGATGTAGAATGTTTAGCTTCAAATCCATGCAAAACAAATGATTTAGCTTTAAACACTTGGGATATAAGTGATATAGCTTCAAATGGAGAAGAATCAAACGAGTTAGCTTCATATAGAAGCGAAACACATGATTAAGCTTCCAATCTATGCGATGTAGAAGCCTTAGCTTTAAATCCATGGCGAAGCAAATGATTTAGCATCAGATACATGCGGTACAAGTGATATAGCTTCAAATGGAGGGGATACAAATGAGTTAGAATCAAATGCATGCAAAACACATGATTAAGCTTCAAACCAATGCGAAGTAGAAGGTATAGATTCAAATCCAAGCGAGACACATGATTTAGATTCAAATCAATGCAATGTAGAAAGTTTAGCTTCAAATCCATGCGAAGCAAATGATTTAACATCAGATACATGCGATATAAGTGATATAGCTTCAAATGGAGGGGATACAAATGAGTTAGCTTCAAATCCATGCAAAACACATGGTTAAGCTTCAAATCAATGCTATGTAGAAGGTTTAGCTTCAAATCTAAGCGAAACACACGATTTAGCTTCAAATCAATGCGATGTAGAAGGTTTTGCTTCAAATCCATGCGGAACCACAGATTTAGCTTCAAATCCATGCGGAACCAAAGATTTAGCTTCAAATCCATGCGGAACCAAAAATTTAGCTTCAAATAATTGCAATATGAGTGATATAGCATCAAATGCAGACGAATCATACAAGTTGGCTTCAAAATCTATGCGAAACAAATGATTTAGCTTCAAATCAATGCGAAGAAGGAGGCTTGGATTAAAATCCATGCGAAACAAGTGATTTAGCTTCAGATACTTGCGATATAAGTGATATAGGTTCAAATGCAGAGGAAACAAACGAGTTAGCTTCAAATCCATGCGGAATCAATGATTTAGCTTCAAATAATTGCGGCATAAGTGATATAGCTTCAAATGCAGACGAATCAAACTAGTTAGCTTCAAAATCCATACCAAACAAATGATTTAAGTTTTCAAATCAATGCGATGTAGAAGGCTTAGCTTCAAATCCATGCGAAACAAATTATTAAGCTTCAAATCAATGCTATGTAGAAGGTTTAGCTTCAAATCCAAGCGAAACACATGATTTAGCTTCAAATCAATGCGATGTAGAAGGTTTAGCTTCAAATCCAAGCGAAACACATGATTTAACTTCAAATCAATACGATGTAGAAGGTTTAGCATCAAATCCATGCGGAACCAATGAATTAGCTTCAAATAATTGCGACATAAGTGATATAGCTTCAAATGCAGACGAATCAAACGAGTTAGCTTCAAAATCCATACCAAACAAATGATTTAGCTTCAAATCAATGCGATGTAGAAGGCTTAGCTACAAATCCATGCGAAACAAATGATTAAGCTTCAAATCAATGCTATGTGGAAGGTTTAGCTTCAAATCCAAGCGAAACACATGATTTAGCTTCAAATCAATGCGATGCAGAAGGTTTAACTTCAAATCCAAGCGAAACACATGATTTAGCTTCAAATCAATGCGATGCAGAAGGTTTTACTTCAAATCAATGCGGAACCAAAGATTTAGCTTCAAATCCATGCGGAACCAAAGATTTTGCTTCTAATAATTGCGATATCAGTGATATAGCTTCGAATGGAGGGGAAACAAATGAGTTAGCTTCAAATCCATGCAAAACACATGATTAAGCTTCAAATCAATGCTATGTAGAAGGTTTACCTTCAAATCCATGCGAACAAAATTATTTAGCATCAAACACTTGCAATATAAGTGATATAGCTTCAAATGCATACGATCAAACGAGTTAGCTTCAAAATCCATGCGATAAACTTGATTTAGCTTCAAATCAATGCGAAGTAGAAGGATGAGCTTCAAATCCAAGCAACACAAATGATTTAGCTTCAAATACTTGCGATATAAATGATATAGCTTCAAATGCAGGCGAAACAAACGAGTTAGTTTCTAATCCATGCGAAACTCATGATTTAGCTTCAAATCAATGCGATGTAGAAGGTTCACCTTCAAATCCATGCGCAACAAATGATTTAGCTTCAATCACTTGCGATATAAGTGATATAGCTTCAAATGCAGACGATCAAACGGGTTAGCTTCAAAATCCATGCGATAAACTTGATTTAGCTTCAAATCAATGCGAAGTAGAAGGATTAGCTTCAAATCCGTGGAACACAAATGATTTAGCTTCAAATACTTGCGATATAAATGATATAGCTTCAATTGCAGGCGAAACAAACGAGTTAGCCTCAAATCCATGCGAAACACATGATTTAGCTTCAAATCAATGCGATGTAGAAGGATTAGCTTCAAATCCATGCAACACAAATAATTCAGCTTCAAATCAATGCGATGTAGAAGGATTAGCTTCAAATGCAGGCAAAACAAACGTGTTAGCTTCTAATCCATGCGAATCTCATGATTTAGCTTCAAATCAATGCGATGTAGAAGGTTTACCTTCAAATCCACGCTTAACAAATGATTTAGCTTCAAATACTTGCGATATAAATGATTAGCTTCAAATGCAGGCGAAACAAACGAGTTAGCTTCCAATCCATGCGAAACTCATGATTTAGCTTCAAATCAATGCGATGTAGAAGGTTCATCTTCAAATCCATACGCAACAAATGATTTAGCTTCAAACACTTGGGATATAAGTGATATAGCTTGAAATGCAGACGATCAAACGAGTAAGCTTCAAAATCCATGCGATAAAATTGATTTAGCTTCAAATCAATGCGAAATAGAAGGCTTAGCGTCCAATCCATGCGAAACAAATGATTTAGGTTCAGAAACTTGCGGTATAAGTGATACAGCTTCAAATGCAGACGAAACAAACGAGTTAGCTTCGTATCTATGCGAAACTCATGATTTAGCTTCAAATCAATGCGATGTAGAAGGTTTAACTTCAAATCCATGCTTAACAAATGATTTAGCTTCAAACACTTGGGATATGAGTGATATAGCTTGAAATGCAGACGATCAAACGAGTTAGCATCAAAATCCATGCGATAAAATTGATTTAGCTTCAAATCAATGCGAAATAGAAGGCTTAGCTTCCAATCCATGCGAAACAAATGATTTAGGTTCAGATACTTGCGGTATAAGTGATACAGCTTCAAATGCAGACGAAACAAACGAGTTAGCTTCATATCTTTGCGAAACTCATGATTTAGCTTCAAATCATAGCGATGTAGAAGGTTTAACTTCAAATCCATGCTTAACAAATGATTTAGCTTCAAACACTTGGGATATAAGTGATATAGCTCCAAATGCAGACGATCAAACGAGTTAGCTTCAAAATCCATGCGCTAAACTTGATTTAGCTTCAAATCAATGCGAAGTAGAAGGATTAGCTTCAAATCCGTGGAACACAAATGATTTAGCTTCAAATACTTGCGATATAAATGATTAGCTTCAAATGCAGGCGAAACAAACGAGTTAGCTTCTAATCCATGCGAAACTCATGATTTAGCTACAAATCAATGCGATGTAGAAGGTTTACCTTCAAATCCATGCTTAACAAATAATTTAGCTTCAAACACTTGGATATAAGTGATATAGCTTCAAATGCAGACGATTAAACGAGTTAGCTTCAAAATCCATGCGATAAACTTGATTTAGCTTCAAATCAATGCGAAGTAGAAGGATGAGCTTCAAATCCATGCAACACAAATGATTTAGCTTCAAATACTTGCGATATAAATGCTATAGCTTCAAATGCAGGCGAAACAATCGAGTTAGCTTCTAATCCATGCGAAACTCATGATTTAGCTTCAAATCAATGCGATGTAGAAGGATTAGCTTCAAATCCGTGGAACACAAATGATTTAGCTTCAAATACTTGCGATATAAATGATTAGCTTCAAATGCAGGCGAAACAAACGAGTTAGCTTCTAATCCATGCGAAACTCATGATTTAGCTACAAATCAATGCGATGTAGAAGGTTTACCTTCAAATCCATGCTTAACAAATAATTTAGCTTCAAACACTTGGATATAAGTGATATAGCTTCAAATGCAGACGATTAAACGAGTTAGCTTCAAAATCCATGCGATAAACTTGATTTAGCTTCAAATCAATGCGAAGTAGAAGGATGAGCTTCAAATCCATGCAACACAAATGATTTAGCTTCAAATACTTGCGATATAAATGCTATAGCTTCAAATGCAGGCGATACAATCGAGTTAGCTTCTAATCCATGCGAAACTCATGATTTAGCTTCAAATCAATGCGATGTAGAAGGTTGACCTTCAAATCCATGCGCAACAAATGATTTAGCTTCAAACACTTGTGATATATGTGATATAGCTTCAAATGCAGGCGATCAAACGAGTTAGCTTCAAAATCAATGCGATAAACTTGATTTAGCTTCAAATCAATGCGATGTGGAAGGTTTACCTTCAAATCCATGCTTAACAAATAATTTAGCTTCAAACACTTGAGATATAAGTGATATAGCTTCAAATGCAGACGATCAAACGAGTTAGCTACATAATCCACGCGATAAATTTGATTTAGCTTCAAATCAATGCGAAATAGAAGGATGAGATTCAAATCCATGCAACACAAATGATTTAGCTTCAAATACTAGCGATATAAATGATATAGCTTCAACTGCAGGCGAAACAAACGAGTTAGCTTCTAATCCTTGCGAAACTCATGATTTAGCTTCAAATCAATGCGATGTAGAAGGTTTATCTTCAAATCCATGCTTAACAAATAATTTAGCTTCAAACACTTGAGATATAAGTGATATAGCTTCAAATGCCAACGATCAAACGAGTTAGCTTCAAAATCCATGCGATAAACTTGATTTAGCTTCAAATCAATGCAAAGTAGAAGGATGAGCTTCAAATCCATGCAACACAAATGATTTAGCTTCAAATACTTGCGATATAAATGATATAGCATCAAATGCAGGCGAAACAAACGAGTTAGCTTCTAATCCATGCGAAACTCATGATTTAGCTTCACATCAATGCGATGTAGAAGGTTCACCTTCAAATCCATGCGCAACAAATGATTTAGCTTCAAACACTTGCGATATATGTGATATAGCTTGAAATGCAGACGATCAAACGAGTTAGCTTCAAAATCCATGCGATAAAATTGATTTAGCTTCAAATCAATGCGAAGTGGAAGGCTTACTTTCAAATCCATGCTTAACAAATAATTTAGCTTCAAGCACTTGGGATATAACTGATATAGCTTCAAATGCAGGCGAAACAAACGAGTTAGCTTCTAATCCATGCGAAACTCATGATTTAGCTTCAAATCAATGCGATGTAGAAGGTTCACCTTCAAATCCATGCGCAACAAATGATTAAGCTTCAAACACTTGGGATATAAGTGATATAGCTTGAAATGCAGACGATCAAACGAGTTAGCTTCAAAATCCATGCGATAAAATTGATTTAGCTTCAAATCAATGCGAAGTAGAAGGATGAGCTTCAAATCCATGCAACACAAATGATTTAGCTTCAAATACTTGCGATATAAATGATATAGCATCAAATGCAGGCGAAACAAACGAGTTAGCTTCTAATCCATGCGAAACTCATGATTTAGCTTCACATCAATGCGATGTAGAAGGTTCACCTTCAAATCCATGCGCAACAAATGATTTAGCTTCAAACACTTGCGATATATGTGATATAGCTTGAAATGCAGACGATCAAACGAGTTAGCTTCAAAATCCATGCGATAAAATTGAATTAGCTTCAAATCAATGCGAAGTGGAAGGCTTACTTTCAAATCCATGCTTAACAAATAATTTAGCTTCAAGCACTTGGGATATAACTGATATAGCTTCAAATGCAGGCGAAACAAACGAGTTAGCTTCTAATCCATGCGAAACTCATGATTTAGCTTCAAATCAATGCGATGTAGAAGGTTCACCTTCAAATCCATGCGCAACAAATGATTAAGCTTCAAACACTTGGGATATAAGTGATATAGCTTGAAATGCAGACGATCAAACGAGTTAGCTTCAAAATCCATGCGATAAAATTGATTTAGCTTCAAATCAATGCGAAGTAGAAGGCTTAGCTTCCAATCCATGCGAAGCAAATGATTTAGGTTCAGATACTTGCGGTATAAGTGATACAGCTTCAAATGCAGACGAAACAAACGAGTTAGCTTCATATCTATGCGAAACTCATGATTTAGCTTCAAATAAATGCGATATAGAAGGTTTACCTTCAAATCCATGCTTAACAAATGATTTAGCTTCAAAAACTTGGGATATAAGTGATATAGCTTCAAATGCAGACGATCAAACGAGTTAGCTTCAAAATCCATGCGATAAACTTGATGTAGCTTCAAATCAATGCGAAGTAGAAGGATTAGCTTCTAATCCGTGGAACACAAATGATTTAGCTTCAAATACTTGCGATATAAGTGATACAGCTTCAAATGCAGGCGAAACAAACGTGTTAGCTTCTAATCCATGCGAAACTCATGATTTAGCTGCAAATCAATGCGATGTAGAAGGTTTACCTTCAAATCCATGCTTAACAAATGATTTAGCTTCAAACACTTGGGATATAAGTGATATAGCTTCAAATGCAGACGATCAAACGAGATAGCTTCATAATCCACGCGATAAATTTGATTTAGCTTCAAATCAATGCGAAGTAGAAGGATGAGCTTCAAATCCATGCAATACAAATGATTTAGCTTCTAATACTTGCGATATAAATGATATAGCTTCAAATGCAGACGGTCAAACGAGTTAGCTTCAAAATCCATGCGATAAACTTGATTTAGCTTCAAATCAATGCGAAGTAGAAGGCTTAGCTTCCAATCCATGCGAAACAAATGATTTAGGTTCAGATACTTGCGGTATAAGTGATACAGCTTCAAATGCAGACAAAACGAACGAGTTAGCTTCATATCTATTCGAAACTCATGATTTAGCTTCAAATCAATGCGATGTAGGAGGTTTAACTTCAAATCCATGCTTAACAAATAATTTAGCTACAAACACTTGGGACATAAGTGATATAGCTTCAAATGCAGACGATCAAACGAGTTAGCTTCAAAATCCATGCGATAAACTTGATTTAGCTTCAAATCAATGCGAAGTAGAAGGATGAGCTTCAAATCCATGCAACACAAACGATTTAGCTTCAAACAGTTGGGATATACGTGATATAGCTTGAAATGCATACGATCAATCGAGGTAGCTTCAAAATCCATGCGATAAACTTGATTTAGCTTCAAATCAATGCGAAGTAGACGGCTTAGCTTCCAATCCATGCGAAACAAATGATTTAGGTCCAGATACTTGCGGTATAAGTGATACAGCTTCAAATGCAGACGAAACAAACAAGTTATCTTCATATCTATGCGAAACCCACGATTTAGCTTCAAATCAATGCGATGTAGAAGGTTTACCTTCAAATCCATGCTTAACAAATGATTTAGCTTCAAATACTTGCGATATGAATGCTATAGCTTCAAATGCAGGCGAAACAGACGTGTTAGCTTCTAATCCACGCGATAAATTTGATTTAGCTTCAAATCAATGCGATGTAGAAGGTTTACCTTCAAATCCATGCTTAACAAATGATTTAGCTTCAAACACTTGGGATATAAGTGAGAAAGCTTCAAATGCAGACGATCAAACGAGTTAGGTTCAAAATCCATGCGATAAACTTGATTTAGCTTCAAATCAATGCGAAATAGAAGGATTAGCGTCCAATCCATGCGAAACAAATGATTTAGGTTCAGATACTTGCGGTATAAGTGATACAGCTTCAAATGCAGACGAAACAAACGAGTTAGCTTCGTATCTATGCGAAACTCATGATTTAGCTTCAAATCAATGCGATGTAGAAGGTTTAACTTCAAATCCATGCTTAACAAATGATTTAGCTTCAAACACTTGGGATATAAGTGATATAGCTGCAAATGCAGACGATCAAACGTGTTAGCTTCAAAATCCATGCGATAAACTTGATTTAGCTTCAAATCAATGCGAAGTAGAAGGATGAGCTTCAAATCCATGCAACACAAACGATTTAGCTTCGAACAGTTGGGATATAAGTGATATAGCTTGAAATGCATACGATCAAACGAGTTAGCTTCAAAATCCATGCGATAAACTTGATTTAGCTTCAAATCAATGCGAAGTAGAAGGCTTAGCTTCCAATCCATGCGAAACAAATGATTTAGGTCCAGATACTTGCGGTATAAGTGATACAGCTTCAAATGCAGACGAAACAAACGAGTTAGCTTCATATCTATGCGAAACCCATGATTTAGCTTCAAATCAATGCGATGTAGAAGGTTTACCTTCAAATCCATGCTTAACAAATGATTTAGCTTCAAACACTTGGGATATAAGTGAGAAAGCTTCAAATGCAGACGATCAAACGAGTTAGGTTCAAAATCCATGCGATAAACTTGATTTAGCTTCAAATCAATGCGAAATAGAAGGCTTAGCGTCCAATCCATGCGAAACAAATGATTTAGGTTCAGATACTTGCGGTATAAGTGATACAGCTTCAAATGCAGACGAAACAAACGAGTTAGCTTCGTATCTATGCGAAACTCATGATTTAGCTTCAAATCAATGCGATGTAGAAGGTTTAACTTCAAATCCATGCTTAACAAATGATTTAGCTTCAAACACTTGGGATATAAGTGATATAGCTGCAAATGCAGACGATCAAACGTGTTAGCTTCAAAATCCATGCGATAAACTTGATTTAGCTTCAAATCAATGCGAAGTAGAAGGATGAGCTTCAAATCCATGCAACACAAACGATTTAGCTTCAAACAGTGGGGATATAAGTGATATGGCTTGAAATGCATACGATCAAACGAGTTAGCTTCAAAATCCATGCGATAAACTTGATTTAGCTTCAAATCAATGCGAAGTAGAAGGCTTAGCTTCCAATCCATGCGAAACAAATGATTTAGGTCCAGATACTTGCGGTATAAGTGATACAGCTTCAAATGCAGACGAAACAAACGAGTTAGCTTCATATCTATGCGAAACCCATGATTTAGCTTCAAATCAATGCGATGTAGAAGGTTTACCTTCAAATCCATGCTTAACAAATAATTTAGCTTCAAACACTTGGGATATAAGTGAGAAAGCTTCAAATGCATACGATCAAACGAGATAGCTTCAAAATCCATGCGATAAACTTGATTTAGCTTCAAATCAATGCGAAGTAGAAGGATGAGCTTCAAATCCAAGCAACACAAATGATTTAGCTTCAAATACTTGCGATATAAATGATATAGCTTCAAATGCAGGCGAAACAAACGAGTTAGCTTCTAATCCATGCGAAACTCATGATTTAGCTTCAAATCAATGCGATGTAGAAGGTTCACCTTCAAATCCATGCGCAACAAATGATTTAGCTTCAAACACTTGGGATATGAGTGATATAGCTTGAAATGCAGACGATCAAACGAGTTAGCTTCAAAATCCATGCGATAAAATTGATTTAGCTTCAAATCAATGCGAAATAGAAGGCTTAGCTTCCAATCCATGCGAAACAAATGATTTAGGTTCAGACACTTGCGGTATAAGTGATACAGCTTCAAATGCAGACGAAACAAACGAGTTAGCTTCATATCTATGCGAAAGTCATGATTTAGCTTCAAATCAATGCGATGTAGAAGGTTTAACTTCAAATCCATGCTTAACAAATGATTTAGCTTCAAACACTTGCGATATAAGTGATATAGCTTCAAATGCAGACGATCAAACGGGTTAGCTTCAAAATCCATGCGATAAACTTGATTTAGCTTCAAATCAATGCGAAGTAGAAGGATTAGCTTCAAATCCGTGGAACACAAATGATTTAGCTTCAAATACTTGCGATATAAATGATATAGCTTCAATTGCAGGCGAAACAAACGAGTTAGCCTCAAATCCATGCGAAACACATGATTTAGCTTCAAATCAATGCGATGTAGAAGGATTAGCTTCAAATCCATGCAACACAAATAATTCAGCTTCAAATCAATGCGATGTAGAAGGATTAGCTTCAAATGCAGGCAAAACAAACGTGTTAGCTTCTAATCCATGCGAATCTCATGATTTAGCTTCAAATCAATGCGATGTAGAAGGTTTACCTTCAAATCCACGCTTAACAAATGATTTAGCTTCAAATACTTGCGATATAAATGATTAGCTTCAAATGCAGGCGAAACAAACGAGTTAGCTTCCAATCCATGCGAAACTCATGATTTAGCTTCAAATCAATGCGATGTAGAAGGTTCATCTTCAAATCCATACGCAACAAATGATTTAGCTTCAAACACTTGCGATATAAGTGATATAGCTTCAAATGCAGACGATCAAACGGGTTAGCTTCAAAATCCATGCGATAAACTTGATTTAGCTTCAAATCAATGCGAAGTAGAAGGATTAGCTTCAAATCCGTGGAACACAAATGATTTAGCTTCAAATACTTGCGATATAAATGATATAGCTTCAATTGCAGGCGAAACAAACGAGTTAGCCTCAAATCCATGCGAAACACATGATTTAGCTTCAAATCAATGCGATGTAGAAGGATTAGCTTCAAATCCATGCAACACAAATAATTCAGCTTCAAATCAATGCGATGTAGAAGGATTAGCTTCAAATGCAAGCAAAACAAACGTGTTAGCTTCTAATCCATGCGAATCTCATGATTTAGCTTCAAATCAATGCGATGTAGAAGGTTTACCTTCAAATCCACGCTTAACAAATGATTTAGCTTCAAATACTTGCGATATAAATGATTAGCTTCAAATGCAGGCGAAACAAACGAGTTAGCTTCCAATCCATGCGAAACTCATGACTGAGCTTCAAATCAATGCGATGTAGAAGGTTCATCTTCAAATCCATACGCAACAAATGATTTAGCTTCAAACACTTGGGATATAAGTGATATAGCTTGAAATGCAGACGATCAAACGAGTTAGCTTCAAAATCCATGCGATAAAATTGATTTAGCTTCAAATCAATGCGAAATAGAAGGCTTAGCGTCCAATCCACGCTTAACAAATGATTTAGCTTCAAATACTTGCGATATAAATGTTTAGCTTCAAATGCAGGCGAAACAAACGTGTTAGCTTCCAATCCATGCGAAACTCATGATTTAGCTTCAAATCAATGCGATGTAGAAGGTTCATCTTCAAATCCATACGCAACAAATGATTTAGCTTCAAACACTTGGGATATGAGTGATATAGCTTGAAATGCAGACGATCAAACGAGTTAGCATCAAAATCCATGCGATAAAATTGATTTAGCTTCAAATCAATGCGAAATAGAAGGCTTAGCTTCCAATCCATGCGAAACAAATGATTTAGGTTCAGATACTTGCGGTATAAGTGATACAGCTTCAAATGCAGACGAAACAAACGAGTTAGCTTCATATCTTTGCGAAACTCATGATTTAGCTTCAAATCAATGCGATGTAGAAGGTTTAACTTCAAATCCATGCTTAACAAATGATTTAGCTTCAAACACTTGGGATATAAGTGATATAGCTCCAAATGCAGACGATCAAACGAGTTAGCTTCAAAATCCATGCGCTAAACTTGATTTAGCTTCAAATCAATGCGAAGTAGAAGGATTAGCTTCAAATCCGTGGAACACAAATGATTTAGCTTCAAATACTTGCGATATAAATGATATAGCTTCAATTGCAGGCGAAACAAACGAGTTAGCCTCAAATCCATGCGAAACACATGATTTAGCTTCAAATCAATGCGATGTAGAAGGATTAGCTTCAAATCCATGCAACACAAATGATTTAGCTTCAAATACTTGCGATATAAATGATATAGCATCAAATGCAGGCGAAACAAACGAGTTAGCTTCTAATCCATGCGAAACTCATGATTTAGCTTCAAATCAATGCGATGTAGAAGGTTCACCTTCAAATCCATGCGCAACAAATGATTAAGCTTCAAACACTTGGGATATAAGTGATATAGCTTGAAATGCAGACGATCAAACGAGTTAGCTTCAAAATCCATGCGATAAAATTGATTTAGCTTCAAATCAATGCGAAGTAGAAGGATGAGCTTCAAATCCATGCAACACAAATGATTTAGCTTCAAATACTTGCGATATAAATGATATAGCATCAAATGCAGGCGAAACAAACGAGTTAGCTTCTAATCCATGCGAAACTCATGATTTAGCTTCAAATCAATGCGAAGTAGATGGCTTAGCTTCCAATCCATGCGAAACAAATGATTTAGGTTCAGATACTTGCGGTATAAGTGATACAGCTTCAAATGCAGACAAAACGAACGAGTTAGCTTCATATCTATTCGAAACTCATGATTTAGCTTCAAATCAATGCGATGTAGAAGGTTGACCTTCAAATCCATGCGCAACAAATGATTTAGCTTCAAACACTAGCGATATAAATGATTAGCTTCAAATGCAGGCGAAACAAACGAGTTAGCTTCTAATCCATGCGAAACTCATGATTTAGCTCCAAATCAATGCGATGTAGAAGGTTTACCTTCAAATCCATGCTTAACAAATAATTTAGCTTCAAACACTTGGGATATAAGCGATATAGCTTCAAATGCATAGGATCAAACGAGTTAGGTTCAAAATCCATGCGATAAACTTGATTTAGCTTCAAATCAATGCGAAGTAGAAGGATGAGCTTCACATCCAATCAACACAAATGATTTAGCTTCAAATACTTGCGATATAAATGATATAGCTTCAAATGCAGGCGAAACAAACGAGTTAGCTTCTAATCCATGCGAAACTCATGATTTAGCTTCAAATCAATGCGATGTAGAAGGTTTACCTTCAAATCCATGCTTAACAAATGATTTCGCTTCAAATACTTGCGATATAAATGATATAGCTTCAAATGCAGGCGAAACAAACGTGTTAGATTCTAATCCATGCGAAACTCATGATTTAGCTTCAAATCAATGCGATGTAGGAGGTTTAACTTCAAATCCATGCTTAACAAATAATTTAGCTACAAACACTTGGGACATAAGTGATATAGCTTCAAATGCAGACGATCAAACGAGTTAGCTTCAAAATCCATGCGATAAACTTGATTTAGCTTCAAATCAATGCGAAGTAGAAGGATGAGCTTCAAATCCATGCAACACAAACGATTTAGCTTCAAACAGTTGGGATATAAGTGATATAGCTTGAAATGCATACGATCAAACGAGTTAGCTTCAAAATCCATGCGATAAACTTGATTTAGCTTCAAATCAATGCGAAGTAGAAGGCGTAGCTTCCAATCCATGCGAAACAAATGATTTAGGTCCAGATACTTGCGGTATAAGTGATACAGCTTCAAATGCAGACGAAACAAACGAGTTAGCTTCGTATCTATGCGAAACTCATGATTTAGCTTCAAATCAATGCGATGTAGAAGGTTTAACTTCAAATCCATGCTTAACAAATGATTTAGCTTCAAACACTTGGGATATAAGTGATATAGCTGCAAATGCAGACGATCAAACGTGTTAGCTTCAAAATCCATGCGATAAACTGGATTTAGCTTCAAATCAATGCGAAGTAGAAGGATTAGCTTCAAATCCGTGGAACACAAATGATTTAGCTTCAAATACTTACGATACAAGTTATATAGCTTCAAATGCAGGTGAAACAAACGAGTTAGCTTCTAATCCATGCGAAACTCATGATTTAGCTTCAAATCAATGCGATGTAGAAGGTTCACCCTCAAATCCATGCGCAACAAATGATTTAGCTTCAAACACTTGGGACATAATTGATATAGCTTCAAATGCAGACGAAACAAACGAGTTAGCTTCATATCTATGCGAAACACATGATATAGCTTCAAATCAATGCGATGTAGAAGGTTTACCTTCAAATACATGCTTAACAAATGATTTAGCTTCATATACTTGCGATATAAATGATATAGATTCAAATGCAGACGATCAAACGAGTTAGCTTCAAAATCCATGCGCTAAACTTGATTTAGCTTCAAATCAATGCGAAGTAGAAGGCTTAGCTCAAATCCATGCGAAACAAATGATTTAGGTTCAGATACTTGCGGTATAAATGATACAGCTTCAAATGCAGACGAAACAAACGAGATAGCTTCATATCTATGCGAAACACATGATTTAGCTTCAAATCAATGCGATGTAGAAGGTATACCTTCAAATCCATGCTTAACAAATGATTTCGCTTCAAATATTTGCGATATAAATGATATAGCTTCAAATGCAGGCGAAACAAACGTGTTAGCTTCTAATCCATGCGAAACTCATGATTTAGCTTCAAATCAATGCGATGTAGGAGGTTTACCTTCAAATCCATGCTTAACAAATAATTTAGCTTCAAACACTTGGGATATAAGTGATATAGCTTCAAATGCAGACGATCAAACGAGTTAGCTTCAAAATCCATGCGATAAACTTGATTTAGCTTCAAATCAATGCGAAGTAGAAGGATGAGCTTCAAATCCATGCAATTCAAATGATTTAGCTTCTAATACTTGCGATATAAATGATACAGCTTCAAATGCAGGCGGAACAAACGAGTTAGCTTCTAATCCATGCGAAACTCATGATTTAGCTTCAAATCAATGCGATGTAGAAGGTTTACCTTTAAATCCATGCTTAACAAATGATTTCGCTTCAAATATTTGCGATATAAATGATATAGCTTCAAATGCAGGCGAAACAAACGTGTTAGCTTCTAATCCATGCGAAACTCATGATTTAGCTTCAAATCAATGCGATGTAGGAGGTTTACCTTCAAATCCATGCTTAACAAATAATTTAGCTTCAAACACTTGGGATATAAGTGATATAGCTACAAATGCAGACGATCAAACGAGTTAGCTTCAAAATCCATGCGATAAACTTGATTTAGCTTCAAATCAATGCGAAGTATAAGGATGAGCTTCAAATCCATGCAATTCAAATGATTTAGCTTCTAATACTTGCGATATAAATGATACAGCTTCAAATGCAGGCGGAACAAACGAGTTAGCTTCTAATCCATGCGAAACTCATGATTTAGCTTCAAATCAATGCGATGTAGAAGGTTTACCTTCAACTCAATGCTTAACAAATGATTTAGCTTCAAACACTTGGGATATAAGTGAAAAAGCTTCAAATGCAGACGATCAAACGAGTTAGATTCAAAATCCATGCGATAAACTTGATTTAGCTTCAAATCAATGCGAAGTAGAAGGATTAGCTTCAAATCCGTGGAACACAAATGATTTAGCTTCAAATACTTGCGATATAAATGATATAGCTTCAAATGCAGGCGAAACAAATTAGTTAGCTTCTAATCCATGCGAAACTCATGATTTAGCTTCAAATCAATGCGATGTAGAAGGTTTACCTTCAAATCCATGCTTAACAAATGATTTCGCTTCAAATATTTGCGATATAAATGATATAGCTTCAAATGCAGGCGAAACAAACGTGTTAGCTTCTAATCCATGCGAAACTCATGATTTAGCTTCAAATCAATGCGATGTAGGAGGTTTACCCTCAAATCCATGCTTAACAAATGATTTAGCTTCAAACACTTGGGACATAAGTGATATAGCTTCAAATGCAGACGAAACAAACGAGTTAGCTTCGTAATCCACGCGATAAATTTGATTTAGCTTCAAATCAATGCGAAGTAGAAGGATGAGCTTCAAATCCATGCAATTCAAATGATTTAGCTTCTAATACTTGCGATATAAATGATACAGCTTCAAATGCAGGCGAAACAAACGTGTTAGCTTCTAATCCATGCGAAACTCATGATTTAGCTGCAAATCAATGCGATGTAGAAGGTTTACCTTCAAATCCATGCTTAACAAATGATTTAGCTTCAAACACTTGGGATATAAGTGATATAGCTTCAAATGCAGACGATCAAACGAGTTAGCTTCAAAATCCATGCGCTAAACTTGATTTAGCTTCAAATCAATGCAAAGTAGAAGGCTTAGCTTCAAATCCATGCGAAACAAATGATTTAGGTTCAGATACTTGCGGTATAAATGATACAGCTTCAAATGCAGACGAAACAAACGAGATAGCTTCATATCTATGCGAAACACATGATTTAGCTTCAAATCAATGCGATGTAGAAGGTATACCTTCAAATCCATGCTTAACAAATGATTTCGCTTCAAATATTTGCGATATAAATGATATAGCTTCAAATGCAGGCGAAACAAACGTGTTAGCTTCTAATCCATGCGAAACTCATGATTTAGCTTCAAATCAATGCGATGTAGGAGGTTTACCTTCAAATCCATGCTTAACAAATAATTTAGCTTCAAACACTTGGGATATAAGTGATATAGCTTCAAATGCAGACGATCAAACGAGTTAGCTTCAAAATCCATGCGATAAACTTGATTTAGCTTCAAATCAATGCGAAGTAGAAGGATGAGCTTCAAATCCATGCAACACAAATGATTTAGCTTCAAATACTTGCGACATAAATGATATAGCTTCAAATGCAGGCGAAACAAACGAGTTAGCTTCTAATCCATGCGAAACTCATGATTTAGCTTCAAATCAATGCGATGTGGAAGGTTTACCTTCAAATCCATGCTTAACAAATGATTTAGCTTCAAATACTAGCGATATAAATGATTAGCTTCAAATGCAGGCGAAACAAACGAGTTAGCTTCTAATCCATGCGAAACTCATGATTTAGCATCAAATCAATGCGATGTAGAAGGTTTACCTTCAAATCCATGCTTAACAAATAATTTAGCTTCAAACACTTGGGATATAAGCGATATAGCTTCAAATGCATACGATCAAACGAGTTAGGTTCAAAATCCATGCGATAAACTTGATTTAGCTTCAAATCAATGCGAAGTAGAAGGATGAGCTTCAAATCCAAGCAACACAAATGATTTCTCTTCAAATACTTGCGATATAAATGATATAGCTTCAAATGCAGGCGAAACAAACGAGTTAGCTTCTAATCCATGCGAAACTCATGATTTAGCTTCAAATCAATGCGATGTAGAAGGTTGATCTTCAAATCCATGCGCAACAAATGATTTAGCTTCAAACACTTGGGATATAAGTGATATAGCTTGAAATGCAGACGATCAAACGAGTTAGCTTCAAAATCCATGCGATAAAATTGATTTAGCTTCAAATCAATGCGAAATAGAAGGCTTAGCGTCCAATCCATGCGAAACAAATGATTTAGGTTCAGATACTTGCGGTATAAGTGATACAGCTTCAAATCTAGACGAAACAAACGAGTTAGCTTCGTATCTATGCGAAACTCATGATTTAGCTTCAAATCAATGCGATGTAGAAGGTTTACCTTCAAATCCATGCTTAACAAATGATTTAGCTTCAAACACTTGGGACATAATTGATATAGCTTCAAATGCAGACGAAACAAACGAGTTAGCTTCATATCTATGCGAAACACATGATATAGCTTCAAATCAATGCGATGTAGAAGGTTTACCTTCAAATACATGCTTAACAAATGATTTAGCTTCAAATACTTGCGATATAAATGATATAGCTTCAAATGCAGACGATCAAACCAGTTAGCTTCAAAATCCATGCGATAAACTTGATTTAGCTTCAAATCAATGCGAAGTAGAAGGCTTAGCTCAAATCCATGCGAAACAAATGATTTAGGTTCAGATACTTGCGGTATAAATGATACAGCTTCAAATGCTGACGAAGCAAACGAGTTAGCTTCATATCTATGCGAAACACATGATTTAGCTTCAAATCAATGCGATGTAGAAGGTTTACCTTCAAATCCATGCTTAACAAATGATTTCGCTTCAAACACTTGGGACATAAGTGATATAGCTTCAAATGCAGACGAAACAAACGAGTTAGCTTCGTAATCCACGCGATAAATTTGATTTAGCTTCAAATCAATGCGAAGTAGAAGGATGAGCTTCAAATCCATGCAATTCAAATGATTTAGCTTCTAATACTTGCGATATAAATGATACAGCTTCAAATGCAGGCGAAACAAACGTGTTAGCTTCTAATCCATGCGAAACTCATGATTTAGCTGCAAATCAATGCGATGTAGAAGGTTTACCTTCAAATCCATGCTTAACAAATGATTTAGCTTCAAACACTTGGGATATAAGTGATATAGCTTCAAATGCAGACGATCAAACGAGTTAGCTTCAAAATCCATGCGCTAAACTTGATTTAGCTTCAAATCAATGCAAAGTAGAAGGCTTAGCTTCAAATCCATGCGAAACAAATGATTTAGGTTCAGATACTTGCGGTATAAATGATACAGCTTCAAATGCAGACGAAACAAACGAGATAGCTTCATATCTATGCGAAACACATGATTTAGCTTCAAATCAATGCGATGTAGAAGGTATACCTTCAAATCCATGCTTAACAAATGATTTCGCTTCAAATATTTGCGATATAAATGATATAGCTTCAAATGCAGGCGAAACAAACGTGTTAGCTTCTAATCCATGCGAAACTCATGATTTAGCTTCAAATCAATGCGATGTAGGAGGTTTACCTTCAAATCCATGCTTAACAAATAATTTAGCTTCAAACACTTGGGATATAAGTGATATAGCTTCAAATGCAGACGATCAAACGAGTTAGCTTCAAAATCCATGCGATAAACTTGATTTAGCTTCAAATCAATGCGAAGTAGAAGGATGAGCTTCAAATCCATGCAACACAAATGATTTAGCTTCAAATACTTGCGACATAAATGATATAGCTTCAAATGCAGGCGAAACAAACGAGTTAGCTTCTAATCCATGCGAAACTCATGATTTAGCTTCAAATCAATGCGATGTGGAAGGTTTACCTTCAAATCCATGCTTAACAAATGATTTAGCTTCAAATACTAGCGATATAAATGATTAGCTTCAAATGCAGGCGAAACAAACGAGTTAGCTTCTAATCCATGCGAAACTCATGATTTAGCATCAAATCAATGCGATGTAGAAGGTTTACCTTCAAATCCATGCTTAACAAATAATTTAGCTTCAAACACTTGGGATATAAGCGATATAGCTTCAAATGCATACGATCAAACGAGTTAGGTTCAAAATCCATGCGATAAACTTGATTTAGCTTCAAATCAATGCGAAGTAGAAGGATGAGCTTCAAATCCAAGCAACACAAATGATTTCTCTTCAAATACTTGCGATATAAATGATATAGCTTCAAATGCAGGCGAAACAAACGAGTTAGCTTCTAATCCATGCGAAACTCATGATTTAGCTTCAAATCAATGCGATGTAGAAGGTTCATCTTCAAATCCATGCGCAACAAATGATTTAGCTTCAAACACTTGGGATATAAGTGATATAGCTTGAAATGCAGACGATCAAACGAGTTAGCTTCAAAATCCATGCGATAAAATTGATTTAGCTTCAAATCAATGCGAAATAGAAGGCTTAGCGTCCAATCCATGCGAAACAAATGATTTAGGTTCAGATACTTGCGGTATAAGTGATACAGCTTCAAATCTAGACGAAACAAACGAGTTAGCTTCGTATCTATGCGAAACTCATGATTTAGCTTCAAATCAATGCGATGTAGAAGGTTTACCTTCAAATCCATGCTTAACAAATGATTTAGCTTCAAACACTTGGGACATAATTGATATAGCTTCAAATGCAGACGAAACAAACGAGTTAGCTTCATATCTATGCGAAACACATGATATAGCTTCAAATCAATGCGATGTAGAAGGTTTACCTTCAAATACATGCTTAACAAATGATTTAGCTTCAAATACTTGCGATATAAATGATATAGCTTCAAATGCAGACGATCAAACCAGTTAGCTTCAAAATCCATGCGATAAACTTGATTTAGCTTCAAATCAATGCGAAGTAGAAGGCTTAGCTCAAATCCATGCGAAACAAATGATTTAGGTTCAGATACTTGCGGTATAAATGATACAGCTTCAAATGCTGACGAAGCAAACGAGTTAGCTTCATATCTATGCGAAACACATGATTTAGCTTCAAATCAATGCGATGTAGAAGGTTTACCTTCAAATCCATGCTTAACAAATGATTTCGCTTCAAATACTTGCGATATAAATGATATAGCTTCAAATGCAGGCGAAACAAACGTGTTAGATTCTAATCCATGCGAAACTCATGATTTAGCTTCAAATCAATGCGATGTAGGAGGTTTACCTTCAAATCCATGCTTAACAAATAATTTAGCTTCAAACACTTGGGACATAAGTGATATAGCTTCAAATGCAGGCGAAAAAAACGTGTTTGATTCTAATCCATGCGAAACTAATGATTTAGCTTCAAATCAATGCGAAGTAGAAGGGTGAGCTTCAAATCCATGCAACACAAATGATTTAGCTTCAAACAGTTGGGATATAAGTGATATAGCTTGAAATGCAGACGATCAAACGAGTTAGCTTCAAAATCCATGCGATAAACTTGATTTAGCTTCAAATCAATGCGAAGTAGAAGGCTTATCTTCCAATCCATGCGAAACAAATGATTTAGGTCCAGATACTTGCGGTATAAGTGATACAGCTTCAAATGCAGGCGAAACAAACGAGTTAGCTTCATATCTATGCGAAACCCATGATTTAGCTTCAAATCAATGCGATGTAGAAGGTTTACCTTCAAATCCATACTTAACAAATGATTTAGCTTCAAATACTTGCGATATGAATGATATAGCTTCAAATGCAGGCGAAACAGACGTGTTAGCTTCTAATCCATGCGAAACTCATGATTTAGCTGCAAATCAATGCGATGTAGAAGGTTTACCTTCAAATCCATGCTTAACAAATGATTTAGCTTCAAACACTTGGGATATAAGTGATATAGCTTCAAATGCAGACGATCAAACGAGTTAGCTTCATAATCCACGCGATAAATTTGATTTAGCTTCAAATCAATGCGAAGTAGAAGGATGAGCTTCAAATCCATGCAATACAAATGATTTAGCTTCTAATACTTGCGATATAAATGATATAGCTTCAAATGCAGGCGGAACAAACGAGTTAGCTTCTAATCCATACGAAACTATTGATTTAGCTTCAAATCAATGCGATGTAGAAGGTTTACCTTCAAATCAATGCTTAACAAATGATTTAGCTTCAAACACTTGGGATATAAGTGAAAAAGCTTGAAATGCAGACGATCAAACGAGTTAGCTTCAAAATCCATGCGCTAAACTTGATTTAGCTTCAAATCAATGCAAAGTAGAAGGCTTAGCTTCAAATCCATGCGAAACAAATGATTTAGGTTCAGATACTTGCGGTATAAGTGATACAGCTCCAAATGCAGACGAATCAAACGAGATAGCTTCATATCTATGCGAAACACATGATTTAGCTTCAAATCAATGCGATGTAGAAGGTATACCTTCAAATCCATGCTTAACAAATGATTTAGCTTCAAATACTTGCGATATAAATGATATAGCTTCAAATGCAGGCGAAACAAACGTGTTAGCTTCTAATCCATGCGAAACTCATGATTTAGCTTCAAATCAATGCGATGTAGGAGGTTTACCTTCAAATCCATGCTTAACAAATAATTTAGCTTCTAACACTTGGGATATAAGTGATATAGCTTCAAATGCAGACGATCAAACGAGTTAGCTTCAAAATCCATGCGATAAACTTGATTTAGCTTCAAATCAATGCGAAGTAGAAGGATGAGCTTCAAATCCATGCAACACAAATGATTTAGCTTCAAATACTTGCGACATAAGTCATATAGCTTCAAATGCAGGCGAAACAAACGAGTTAGCTTCTAATCCATGCGAAACTCATGATTTAGCTTCAAATCAATGCGATGTGGAAGGTTTACCTTCAAATCAATGCTTAACAAATGATTTAGCTTCAAACACTTGGGATATAAGTGAAAAAGCTTCAAATGCAGACGATCAAACGAGTTAGCTTCAAAATCCATGCGATGAACTTGATTTAGCTTCAAATGAATGCAAAGTAGAAGGCTTAGCTTCAAATCCATGCGAAACAAATGATTTAGGTTCAGATACTTGCGGTATAAATGATACAGCTTCAAATGCAGACGAAACAAACGAGATAGCTTCATATCTATGCGAAACACATGATTTAGCTTCAAATCAATGCGATGTAGAAGGTATACCTTCAAATCCATGCTTAACAAATGATTTAGCTTCAAATACTTGCGATATAAATGATATAGCTTCAAATGCAGGCGAAACAAACGTGTTAGCTTCTAATCCATGCGAAACTCATGATTTAGCTTCAAATCAATGCGATGTAGAAGGTTTAGCTTCAAATCCATGCGAAATAAAAGATTGAGCTGCAAACACTTGGGATATAGATGATATTGCTTCAACTGCATGTGAAACAAACTTGATAGCTTCAAAACCAAGCGAAACACATGATTAAGCTTCAAATCAATGCTATATAGAAGGTTTAGCTTCAAATCCATGCGACACAAATGATTTAGCTTGAGATACTTGCTATATGAGTGATATAGATTCAAATGCAGGAGAAACAAACGAGTTAGCTTCAAATCCATGCAAAACACATGATTAAGCTTCAAACCAATGCTATGTAGAAGGTTTAGCTTCAAATCCATGCGAAACAAATGATTTAGCTTCAGCTACCAGCGATATAAGTGATAAAGCTTCAAATGCAGACGAAACTAACGAGTTAGCTCCAAATCCATGCGAAACACATGATTAAGCTTCAAATCAATGCTATGTAGAAAGATTAGATTCAATTCCATGCGATACAAACGATTTAGCATCAGAAGTATGCGATATAAGTGATATAGCTTCAAATGCAGGAGAAACAAATGAGTTAGCTCCACATCCATGCAAAACACATGATTAAATTCCAAATGAATGGTATGTAGAAGGTTTAGCTTCAAATCCATGCGAAACTAATGATTTAGCTTCAGCTACCAGCGATATAAGTGATAAAGCTTCAAATGCAGCCGAAACTAACGAGTTAGCTCCAAATCCATGCGAAACACATAATTTAGCTTCAAATCAATGCGATGTAGAAGGTTTAGCTTCAAGTCCATGCGACACAAATAATTTAGCATCAGATACATGCGATATAAGTGATATAGCTTGAAATGCAGGAGAAACAAACGAGTTAGCTTCAAATCCAAGCGAAACACATGATTTAGCTTCAAATCAATGCGATATAGAAGGTTTAGCTTCAAATCCAAGCGAAACAAATGATTTAGCTTCAATCACTTGGTATATAAGTGATATAGCTTCAAATGCAGACGAATCAAACGAGTTAGCTTCAAAATACATGCGATACACATGATTTAGCTTCAAATCAATGCGAAGTAGAAGGCTTAAATTCAAATCCATGCAAGACAAATGATTTAGCTTCAGATACTAGTGATATAAGTGATATAGCTTCAAATGTAGACGAAACTAACGAGTTAGCTTCAAATCCATACGAAACACATGACTTAGCATGACAAACCAATGCTATATAGAAGGTTTAGCTTTAAATCCATGTTACACAACTGATTTAGCTTCAGATACTTGCGATATAAGTGATATAGCATCAAATGCAGGCGAAACGATCGAGTTAGCATCATAACCCTGCGAAACACATGATTTAGCTGCAAATCAATGCGATGTAGAAGGTTTAGCTTCAAATCAATGCGAGACAAATGATTTAGGATTAGATACTTGCGATATAAGTGATATATCTTCAAATGCAGGGAATACAAACGAGTTAGCTTCATATGCAAATGGAACACATGATTTTGCTTCAAATCAATGCGATGTAGAAGGTTTAGCATCAAATCTATGCGTAACAAATGATTTAGCTTCAGATACTTGCGATATAAGTGATGTAGCTTCAAATGCTGGGGAAACGAACGAGATTGCTTCAGATCCATGCAAAACACTTGATTAAGCTTCAAGTCAATGCTATGTAGAAGGTTTAGCTTCAAATCCATGCGACACAAATGTTTTAGCTTCAGATACTTGCGCTATAAGTGATATAGCTTCAAATGCAGACGAAACAAACGAGTTAGCTTCAAATCCATGCAAAACACATGATTAATCTCCAAATCAATGCTATGTAGAAGGTTTAGCTTCAAATCCATGCGACACAAATGATTTATTTTCAGATACTTGCGATATAAGTGATATAGGTTCATTGCAGAGGAAACAAACAAGCTAGCTTCAACTCCATGAGAAACACAGGATATAGCTTCAAATCAATGCGATTTGGAAGGTTTAGCTTCAAATCCATGCGAAACAAATGGTTTAGCTTCAGATACATGCGATATAAATGATATAGCTTCACATGCAGGCGAAACAAATGCGTTAGCTTCAAATCCATGCGATACAAATGATTTAGCTTCAAATCCATGCGATGTAGATGGTTTAGCTTCAAATCGATCCGAAACAAATGATTTAGATTCAAACACTTGTGATATTAATGATATAGCATCAAATGCAGGCGTGACGAACGAGTTAGCTTCAAATCCATGCGAATCACATGATTTAGCTGCATATCAATGCGATGTGGAAGGTTTAGCTTCAAATCCATGCGAAGCAAATTGTTGAGGACTCATCAGATGGAAGACGGAGATCCTCTGAATATTGCACTTGGTGCCGACTAACTCGAAGGACCACCCACTGTAGTGCGACTAAATGAATTGCTAGTACTCTATTTGTAACGCGCAACCTAAGCGTTACGCGTATCTCTCTACGTCTTCTGTTCTATTCTGTCAGTCTAAGGTATTCTCTTCTGAAGCTCTAAGAATGTTTTGTCTCATCTGATGTTCTGTGCCCTTTGATCTTCTGTGCTTTCTGTCTGTCTATTCCGTCTTGTCTCTAGAGGACCGGAGTCATGCCTAATATCACCTCGGTCCTCCCTACTTCTCTTGACCTAGGGTGGGCGGCAAGGAATTACGGTCCAATCACTGCAATCCCAAATCCAGTGAGACTGCCCCAAAACGGTGGGTCGGGAGTTAGGAGGGAGAGTGGCAAAATAACTCCTGCTAGACATCCCGCGCTGATGGGCCTACGTGCCCGAACAATGCCAGACCCAACCGTAATTGACTGGACCGTAATCAAGGACCAGGAGACGTTATGACGGTGCCGCATGTGCCCGGGAACGGCCCGGGACAGACCTATACCGTCCGGGTACCCAAGCACATGGCCCCTGCCTTAAATCCTGGCCACTTGGCCGTAACATACCGCCCACCTTGAACATGCATCGCATGTTCAACTATGTCTATAGTTGATAACCCATATAAGTGTAAGCTTATGATATGATTACAATCTACGTATTCTGTGTGAATATTACAATATTTACAATGATCGAAATTTACACTATACATAGTTGCGCTACACCTCGTGTGACATTTCTAAGTGATCTAAAGATATTATACACAATTTTGTCACGGGTCGTTTAATTGTTCCGGTTGACGTTCTGACTGTTGCGACACGAATCACTCCATCTGTACCAGGGTGAACCTGAACGATTCTTCCCATGCTCCACTGTAACGGGGGTAGATTGTCCTCCCTGATGATGACCAAGGAATCCACGGCTAATTTCGACGTGGTGGAATGCTGCCATTTGTGTCGTTGCTGTAACTGTTGTATACATTCCCGCTGCCACCTTTGCCAGAAATGCTGGACCATTTGCTGGATTAGCTGGTATCTGTTGAGTCGAGTGTCCTTGATATCTCGTAGGTCAGGAGATGGCAGTGTGGTAAGGGCAGTACCAATTAAAAAATGCTCAGGAGTCAAAGGGTTTAGGTCTGTGGGATCTGAGGATAATGGTGAAAGTGGGCGTGAATTTAAACAGGATTCTATTTGCGTCAGTAACGTATATAGCTCTTCGAACGTGAGCCTCTGATCTCCTATAACGCGTGTGAGGTGGTATTTAGCAGATTTGGCCGCTCCCTCCCACAATCCACCAAAGTGTGGAGAGTGCGGAGGAATTAATCGCCATTCGATGGATTCCTGACTTAGTGCGTTTGCAATTTTTTCGTTGTGTTGTTTGTCCTTAATTAAGATATTTAGCTCAACTAGCTCGTTTCGCGCCCCAATGAAGTTTGTACCGTTATCGGATATGATACAATGACATCGTCCCCGTCGGGCAATAAAACGTCGGAAACAGTTTATGAAAGCGTCGGTACTCAAGTTGGTAGCTAATTCTAAATGTACGGCCTTCGTAACGAAACATACAAAAATGCATAGGTATGCCTTGACTGTTACCTTGCTTCTCGTTCTCTCCTTTGTAAAAAATGGGCCTGCGTAATCAACTCCACAGGTAAAAAAAGGTCGCGCTGGGGTGACTCTCGACGCAGGTAATTGACCCATCTGATAGGTTTGACTCAATGGGTTTGTTTTAAAGCACCGTACACATTTCCGTATGTTTCGTTTTACATTATGTTTTGCTGAGACCAACCAATACCTTGTTTGTAATGACGTTAAAACAGCCTGACATCCCGCATGCATTAACCTGTGATGTTCGCATTTGATTATTAAATCCGTTAGCGGATGCTTTGGTGGCAATATGATCGGATGTTTTTGATCGTAGTCTATGGGTGCGTTGGATAGTCTTCCGCCCACCCTGAGTAGTCCGCCATTGTCCAGAAATACATTTAGAGACCGTAGCGCACTGGAATTTGGAAGTGCTTGTTGCGTTTGTACTAATCTGATCTCTGTCGAAAATGCCTCCCTTTGCGCAAGTAATTCCAAACGTGTTCTCGCTGCATTGATTTCTATTGTTGTCAATGGACCCGTTATTAGCGAACCTGATGCGTCACCTTCTAATTTTTTAACTCGGTTTCTCATAATTTTGGCAAATCTGAGACAGTATGCTATGCTTCTGAGTAACCGCGTATAGGTTGAAAATCTCCTGACAATGCTACTCTCTGCAGTCGATATAGTCAACATAACCGGTTTCCTTTCCTTCTCTTCCGGAACGTCGATTGGGTTATCTAACGCGCTAGGCCATAGACTTGAGCTCTGACGTAACCAGGTGGGACCGTCCCACCAAATGGTTGTGTTCTGTAATGTACCTGGTTTTGTGCCTCGCGAAATTAAATCTGCCGGGTTGTCTTCAGAGGCTACATGTCTCCAACTATCACTTGACGTTAAACCCTGAATTTGCGATACTCTATTGGCTACGAAGGTTTTCCATTTGTTTGGGGAGCTTCAAAGCCAGGCGAGGGTGATCGTCGAATCTGTCCACAGGTATTCCTTAAACCTTACTGTGTCTAATGCTATTCTAACCTTGTTTACTACATTTGCTAGTAATAATCCACCGCATAATTCTAATCTCGGTAATGAAATGGTTTTGAGCGGTGCGACTCTGGACTTTGCACACAATAAGCACGTTACCCAACTACCTGACAGATCCCTAGAGCGCAGGTAAACACAAGCCCCGTACGCCTTCTCGGACGCGTCTGAAAACCCGTGCAGTTCTATGTCATCTAAACACTCTGAAATTGCACATCGCGAGATGTTCATTGCTCCTACCTTGCTAATATCTTGGCGGTATTGGAGCCATTGACTATGCAGGTTCTGCGGTATTGATTGATCCTAACCTATCTGAGTCTGCCATAGTTGTTGTAGGATCAATTTTGCGACTATTACAATGGGGGATATTAGTCCTAACGGGTCAAAAATTTGAGCTATTTCAGAAAGAATAGTACGTTTTGTGACACGCTGGTTCTGTGGGGATTCTACTCTAAACATTAAGTGGTCGGTCGTCGGTGACCACAAGAGGCCTAACGTTTTTGGGTCTTTATCTACGGCGATTACGCGATTTCTCTCTGTACTGTGTGTTGCTGTAACTGTCGGGCAATTGCTTGCCCATTTACGAAGGTCCATACCTGCTTGTGATAGAATTTGCGTCAGCTCCCTTTTCAGCGTTTCTATTTCCTGTTCTGTTTGAGCCCCAGTTAATAAATCGTCTACGTAAAAATCATTGATTATAACCTTACTGCTCGTCGGAAATGTGTGAGCACAGGTTAGTCCAATTTCGTGCAGAGTACGAGTCGCTAGGAAAGGAGCGCATGCTGTACCATAAGTTACTGTGTTTAACTCGTACTCTTGGACTGGGAGATGGGGCTGTGCTCGCCACAAAAGTCTTTGATACTTCCTATCTGCTGGATGAACTAAAATTTGTCGATACATTTTAGCAATATCGGCCGACAGGACGTACCGATTATATCGAAAACGAATTAAAATGGAAATTAAATCGCTTTGAACTGTAGGGTCCACTAATTGGATGTCGTTCAATACAAGGTCTGATGAGGATTTTGCTGATCCATCGAACACAACACGAAGCTTCGTTGTCGTGCTGCCTTCCTTGAATAGAGCGTGGTGGGGAAGATAGTAGGCGGATTGCTCGTGTGTACCTTCTACAATGCGCGACATATGCCCTAATGTCTCATATTCTGACATGAATTCTGTATACTGCTGTCTTTTTTCTGGATATCTTGCTAACCTCCTTTCTAACGAATATAACCGCCGTTCAGCTTGCGCTCGCGAAGTACCTAATTCATTTGCGTTGGATTTAAACGGTATTCTAACCATATATCTACCGTCCGTATCTCGTCTTATGGTTTCCCTAAAATGTGCCTCGCATTCATCGATTAATCTAGTATCGCTTGGGGTTAGTTCCTCTATGTCCCAAAACCTCTCTAATTGAGATTGTAGGTCATTGAGTGTGGCTAAACAACACTTATTGTCTTGTGATAATTTCTTATTTGTACAGGTAGGAGTGCCTCCCAAAACCCAACCTAGTTGGGTCTTTTGCAAGAGCAGGTTGGAAGTTGACTTATGTTGACCGACACATAGCAATGTCCAAAATAGACCTGCTCCAATGAGCATATCTATTGGCCGTTGTAAATGGAATTCTGGATCGGCTAGCTCTATGTGACTCGGAATTTCTATTTTTTCTCTATGTATCTGAAAATTGGGCATGTCTGACGTGATGGTTTCTATTGATAGGCATTGTACCGTGTGTTGAGATTTATTATATCGCGAATGAATTGTTAATGTTGCTCTACCTTCTATGGAATTTACTGCCCTTCCTAATCCTGTCACTGTTGAACTTATTGCAGTCGGTTTGATGCCGAGTCGTTGGTAAAATTCCGTGGTTATAAAATTTGCTTGAGATCCCGAATCTAATAATACCCTGCATTTATGTGACTGACCCTCCTTGTCCTTGACATAAACTATTGCTGTTGATAATACGGCATGCCCTATTGTATTTGCTACGTTAGCTGTGAGTACTGGGGGTTCTCGCGAATCTGATTCTCCTGTAGCCGGGTAGCCTTCTTCTGCGCGTTTGAATTCGGGATTATGTAATAAGGAATGATGCTTCCTTCCACACTGTTTGCAATGACTCCGTGTACACGCCCGTACCCGATGTCCCGATGACAAACAATTGAAACACAGCCGGGCTTCTTGCACTATCTTTGTTATTGTATTTAAATCACTGTTCTTAAATTTCTCACAGTTATATATCGCGTGATTGGCCTTGCATGCGGGGCACCCGGCTGAGTTAACTACATGCGAAGCTATGTAGTTGTAACGAGGGGTATTATTTGTTCCTCGAGGTCGCTGGTCGACCCTAGGTGCAGCTACCTGAACACTGACCGCGATATTTGCTAAATATTTGGAACGTTCTTCTATAAACGCAGATAATTGACCAAATGTAGGCATTTCCGACTGAGATATTATTCTCCTTTCCCATTCTCTCATGGACACTTGACCTAACTTTCTGGACAATAATGGAACTAACATGGTATCCCAAGTTTCAACCGATTCACCCAAAGACATTAACGCTATTCTATGATTTGTAGCTTCGTCCAGAAATTCCCGCAATGTGATGTCTGATTCCCTTTGAATGGATTTTAAATCAAGTAATGAATTTACATGATGCCGCTTGAGACTTGTGGAATCTTCATATCGCGACTTGAGTAATTCCCATGCATGTCTGTAATTTGTTCCGGACACGCCTAAAGCTTGAATCACACGAGCCGCTACCCCCTTGAGTGAGGTATTTAAATAATGGAACCGTTGTATGTCTGTTAATGAATTATTCTGTGAATCACTGATGTAAATGTGTCTTTAAATTTCACCCAATCACTGTAATTGCCATCAAAGGAAGGCAGTTGCAGTGTCGGTAATCCAACGTTTATTGCGGTATCTGCAGTCTGCGCGGATATCGGGCTGTTCGTGGTTATCCTACTCTGCTCCGGAGTGGCACGGGCAATGACTATTTCGACTTGATCTATCACATCAAAATACGGGGTCTCGAATTCTTCGCGCTCGATCGCGTGCGCTCCTTCGGCGTCCGTTCCAGCTACGAGTATTTCGATTCTCGTTTGAACTCTATTAAAATTGTCAAGGAGACATACATTTGCATCTAACCGTTTCTTAAGAGAGCCCACCGAAGTCGTGGTCGCGAATTTGCAAATAAATGTCTTACAACGCGTGAGTGCAGCCTTGACCGTTCCGCGCTCGATCATCAACGGTTTGAGATCTTCCGCCATAGTGATTTACTGACGCAAATGGGACTATAAAGGTACTTAACACTTGGGCTGGGATACTTGGTACTGCTGTCGATGCCTGTTGGCTGCACTGGGATGCTGCGTTGTTCTGCAATGATGTTGAGCTGCTGCGTGATTGTCCTGCTGTGGTGCTGTGGTGCTGGACTTCTGTGGTGTTGCAGTGCTCTGAAGCTATATGCACTGCCTTCTCTGGATGCTGTAGCCTCCGGAAGAAACTTCTCGTCACTGAGCTCCTGAGATCAGGAATCTCGGTGCCGCACGTTATGACGGTGCCGCATGTGCCCGGGAACGGCCCGGGACAGACCCATACCGTCCGGGTACCCAACCACATGGCCCCTGCCATAAATCCAGGTCACTTGGCCGTAACACAAATGATTTAGCACAGGAACTTGTGATATAAGTGATATAGCTACAAATGTAGAGGAAACAAACGAGTTAGCTTCACAACCATGCGAAACACATGATTTAGCTTCAAATTAATGCGATGTAGATGGATTAGCTTCAAATCCATGCGAAGCAAATGATTTAGCATCAAATCAATGCGAAATAGAAGGCTTAGCTTCAAATCCATGCGGAACAAATGATTTAGCACAGGAACTTGTGATATAAGTGATATAGCTACAAATGTAGAGGAAACAAACGAGTTAGCTTCACATCCATGCGAAACACATGATTTAGCTTCAAATTAATGCGATGTAGATGGATTAGCTTCAAATCCATGCGAAGCAAATGATTTAGCTTCAAATCAATGCGAAATAGAAGGCTTAGCTTCAAATCCATGCGGAACAAATGATTTAGCACAGGAACTTGTGATATAAGTGATATAGCTACAAATGTAGAGGAAACAAACGAGTTAGCTTCACATCCATGCGAAACACATGATTTAGCTTCAAATTAATGCGATGTAGATGGATTAGCTTCAAATCCATGCGAAGCAAATGATTTAGCTTCAAATCAATGCGAAATAGAAGGCTTAGCTTCAAATCCATGCGGAACAAATGATTTAGCACAGGAACTTGTGATATAAGTGATATAGCTACAAATGTAGAGGAAACAAACGAGTTAGCTTCACAACCATGCGAAACACATGATTTAGCTTCAAATTAATGCGATGTAGATGGATTAGCTTCAAATCCATGCGAAGCAAATGATTTAGCTTCAAATCAATGCGAAATAGAAGGCTTAGCTTCAAATCCATGCGGAACAAATGATTTAGCACAGGAACTTGTGATATAAGTGATATAGCTACAAATGTAGAGGAAACAAACGAGTTAGCTTCACAACCATGCGAAACACATGATTTAGCTTCAAATTAATGCGATGTAGATGGATTAGCTTCAAATCCATGCGAAGCAAATGATTGTGCTTCAAACATTTGGGATATAGGCGATATATATTCAACTACATGCGAAACAAACTAGTTAGCTTCAAATTCATGCCAAACATATGATTTAGCTTCAAATAAATTCGAAGTAGAACGATTAGCTTCAAATCCATGCGAAACAAATGTTTTAGCTACAAATACTTGTGATATACGTTATTTAGAATCAACTGCATTCGCAACAACCGAGTTAGCTCCAAATTCATGCGAATCAAATGATTTAGCTTCAAATCAATGCGAAGTAGAAGGCTTAGCTTCAAATCCAATCGAAACACATGATTTAGCTTGAAATCAATGCGATGTAGAAGGTTTAGCTTCAAATCCATGCCAAACGAAAGATTGGGCTTCAACCACTTGGGATATAGGTGAAATAGCTTCAACTGCATGCGAAACAAACGAGATAACTTCAATTCCATGCTAAACAGATAATTAAGCTTCAAATCTATGCGATGTAGAAGGTTTAGCTTCAAATCCATGCGAAACAGAAAATAGAGCAGCAAACATTTGTCATATACGTTATTCAGATTACACTGCATGCGCAACAAACGAATTAGCTTCAAGTCCATCCGAAGAAAATTATTTTCAGCAAATCAATGCGACTTAGAAGCTTTAGATTCAAATCCATGCGAAACAAATGATTTAGGTTCAGATACTTGCGATATAAGTGATATAGCTTCAATTGCAAGAGGAACGAACGAGTTAGCACCAAATCCATGCGAATCAAATGATTTAGCTTCAAATCAATGCGAAATAGAAGGCTTAGCTTCAAATCCATGCGGAACAAATGATTTAGCACAGGAACTTGTGATATAAGTGATATAGCTACAAATGTAGAGGAAACAAACGAGTTAGCTTCACATCCATGCGAAACACAAGATTTAGCTTCAAATTAATGCGATGTAGATGGATTAGCTTCAAATCCATGCGAAGCAAATGATTGTGCTTCAAACATTTGGGATATAGGCGATATAAATTCAACTACATGCGTAACAAACGAGTTAGCTTCAAATTCATGCCAAACATATGATTTAACTTCAAATCAATTCGAAGTAGAACGATTAGCTTCAAATCCATGCGAAACAAATGTTTTAGCTACAAATACTTGTGATATACGTTATTTAGAATCAACTGCATTCGCAACAACCGAGTTAGCTCCAAATTCATGCGAATCAAATGATTTAGCTTCAAATCAATGCGAAGTAGAAGGCTTAGCTTCAAATCCAAGCGAAACACATGATTTAGCTTGAAATCAATGCGATGTAGAAGGATTAGCTTGAAATCCATGCGAAACAAATGATTTAGCTTCAAACACTTGGGATATAAGTGATATAGCTTCAAATGCAGGGGAAACAAACGAGTTAGCTTCAAATCCATGCTAAACACATGATTAAGCTTCAAATCAATGCTATGTAGAAGGTTTAGCTTAAAATCCATGCGACACAAAAGATTTAGCTTCAGATACTTGCGATATAAGTGATATAGCTCCAAATAGAGGAGAAACAAACGAGTTAGATTCAAATCCATGCGACACAAATGATTTAGCTTCAGATACTTGCGATATAAGTGATATAGCTCCAAATGCAGACGAAACAAACGAGTTAGTTTCATATCCAATCGAATCACATGATTAAGCTTCAAATCAATTCGAAGTAGAAGGATTATCTTCAAAACCATGCGAAACAATGCTACAAATAGTTGTGATATACGTTATTTAGATTCAACTGTATGCGCAACAAACGTGTTAGATTCAAATCCATGTGAAACACATGATTTAGCAGCAAATCAATGCGATGTAGAAGGTTTATCTTCAAATCCATGCGAAACAAAAGATTGGGCTTCAAACACTTGGGATATAGGTGAAATAGCTTCAACTGCATGCGAAACAAACGAGATAACTTCAATTCCATGCTAAACAGATAATTAAGCTTCAAATCTATGCGATGTAGAAGGTTTAGCTTCAAATCCATGCGTAACAAAAGATTTAGCTTCAGATACTTGCGATATAAGTGATATAGCTCCAAATAGAGGAGAAACAAACGAGTTAGATTCAAATCCATGCGACACAAATGATTTAGCTTCAGATACTTGCGATATAAGTGATATAGCTCCAAATGCAGACGAAACAAACGAGTTAGTTTCATATCCAATCGAATCACATGATTAAGCTTCAAATCAATTCGAAGTAGAAGGATTATCTTCAAAACCATGCGAAACAATGCTACAAATAGTTGTGATATACGTTATTTAGATTCAACTGTATGCGCAACAAACGTGTTAGATTCAAATCCATGTGAAACACATGATTTAGCAGCAAATCAATGCGATGTAGAAGGTTTATCTTCAAATCCATGCGAAACAAAAGATTGGGCTTCAAACACTTGGGATATAGGTGAAATAGCTTCAACTGCATGCGAAACAAACGAGATAACTTCAATTCCATGCTAAACAGATAATTAAGCTTCAAATCTATGCGATGTAGAAGGTTTAGCTTCAAATCCATGCGTAACAAAAGATTGAGCTTCAAACATTTATCACATACGTTATTTTGATTCTACTGCATGCGCAACAAACGAAGTGGCTTCAAATCCATGCGAAGAACATGATTTAGCAGCAAATCAATGCGATGTAGAAGGTTTAGATTCAAATCCATGCGAAACAAATGATTTAGGTTCAGATACTTGCGATATAAGTGATATAGCTTCAATTGCAGGAGGAACGAACGAGTTAGCACCAAATCCATGCGAATCAAATGATTTAGCTTCAAATCAATGCGAAATAGAAGGCTTAGCTTCAAATCCATGCGGAACAAATGATTTAGCACAGGAACCTGTGATATAAGTGATATAGCTACAAATGTAGAGGAAACAAACGAGTTAGCTTCACATCCATGCGAAACACATGATTTAGCTTCAAATTAATGCGATGTAGATGGATTAGCTTCAAATCCATGCGAAGCAAATGATTTAGCTTCAAATCAATGCGAAATAGAAGGCTTAGCTTCAAATCCATGCGGAACAAATGATTTAGCACAGGAACTTGTGATATAAGTAATATAGCTACAAATGTAGAGGAAACAAACGAGTTAGCTTCACAACCATGCGAAACACATGATTTAGCTTCAAATTAATGCGATGTAGATGGATTAGCTTCAAATCCATGCGAAGCAAATGATTTAGCTTCAAATCAATGCGAAATAGAAGGCTTAGCTTCAAATCCATGCGGAACAAATGATTTAGCACAGGAACTTGTGATATAAGTGATATAGCTACAAATGTAGAGGAAACAAACGAGTTAGCTTCACATCCATGCGAAACACATGATTTAGCTTCAAATTAATGCGATGTAGATGGATTAGCTTCAAATCCATGCGAAGCAAATGATTGTGCTTCAAACATTTGTGATATAGGCGATATAGATTCAACTACATGCGAAACAAACGAGTTAGCTTCAAATTCATGCCAAACATATGATTTAGCTTCAAATAAATTCGAAGTAGAACGATTAGCTTCAAATCCATGCGAAACAAATGTTTTAGCTACAAATACTTGTGATATACGTTATTTAGAATCAACTGCATTCGCAACAACCGAGTTAGCTCCAAATTCATGCGAATCAAATGATTTAGCTTCAAATCAATGCGAAGTAAAAGGCTTAGCTTCAAATCCAAGCGAAACACATGATTTAGCTTGAAATCAATGCGATGTAGAAGGTTTAGCTTCAAATCCATGCGAAACAAAAGATTGGGCTTCAAACACTTGGGATATAGGTGAAATAGCTTCAACTGCATGCGAAACAAACGAGATAACTTCAATTCCATGCTAAACAGATAATTAAGCTTCAAATCTATGCGATGTAGAAGGTTTAGCTTCAAATCCATGCAAAACAGAAAATAGAGCAGCAAACATTTGTCATATACGTTATTCAGATTACACTGCATGCGCAACAAACGAATTAGCTTCAAGTCCATCCGAAGAAAATTATTTCCAGCAAATCAATGCGACGTAGAAGCTTTAGATTCAAATCCATGCGAAACAAATGATTTAGGTTCAGATACTTGCGATATAAGTGATATAGCTTCAATTGCAAGAGGAACGAACGAGTTAGCACCAAATCCATGCGAATCAAATGATTTAGCTTCAAATCAATGCGAAATAGAAGGCTTAGCTTCAAATCCATGCGGAACAAATGATTTAGCACAGGAACTTGTGATATAAGTGATATAGCTACAAATGTAGAGGAAACAAACGAGTTAGCTTCACATCCATGCGAAACACAAGATTTAGCTTCAAATTAATGCGATGTAAATGGATTAGCTTCAAATCCATGCGAAGCAAATGATTGTGCTTCAAACATTTGGGATATAGGCGATATAGATTCAACTACATGCGTAACAAACGAGTTAGCTTCAAATTCATGCCAAACATATGATTTAACTTCAAATCAATTCGAAGTAGAACGATTAGCTTCAAATCCATGCGAAACAAATGTTTTAGCTACAAATACTTGTGATATACGTTATTTAGAATCAACTGCATTCGCAACAACCGAGTTAGCTCCAAATTCATGCGAATCAAATGATTTAGCTTCAAATCAATGCGAAGTAGAAGGCTTAGCTTCAAATCCAAGCGAAACACATGATTTAGCTTGAAATCAATGCGATGTAGAAGGTTTAGCTTGAAATCCATGCGAAACAAATGATTTAGCTTCAAATCAATGCGAAGTAGAAGGCTTAGCTTCAAATCCATGCGAAACAAAGGATTTGGCTTCAAATCAATGCGATGCAGAAGGTTTAGCTTCAAATCCATGCGAAACAAATGACTTAGCTTCTAACACTTGGGATATAAGAGATATAGCTTCAAATGCAGACGAATCAAACGAGTTAACTACAAAATCCATGCGATACACATTATTTAGCTTCAAATAAATGCGAAGTAGAAGGCTTAGCTTCAAATCCATGCGAAACAAATGATTTAGGTTCAGATACTTGCGGTATAAGTGATATAGTTTCAAATGCAGACGAAACAAATGAGATACCTTCATATCCATGCGAAAAAAAGGATTTAGCATCAAATCGATGCGATGTAGAAGGTTTAGCTTCAAATGCATTCGAAAAAAATGATTTAGCTTCAAACACTTGGGATATAAGTGATATAGCTTCAAATGCAGACAAATCAAACGAGTTAGCTTCAAAATCCAAGCGAAACACATGATTTAGCATCAAATCAATGTGATGTAGAAGGTTTAGCTTCAAACCCAAGCGAAACACAAGATTTAGCATCAGATACCTGTGATATAAGTGATATAGCTTCAAATGCAGGCGAAACGAACGAGTTAGCTTCAAATCCATGCGAAACAAATGATTTTTCTTCAAATACTTGCGATTCAAGTGATATAGCTTCAAATGTAGGCGAAACAAACCAGATAGATTCAATTCCATGCGAAACACATGATGTAGCTGCAAATCAATGCGTTGAGAGGGTTTAGCTTCAAATCCATGCGAAACAAATGATATAGCTTCAAACACTTGGGATATAAGTGATATAGCTTCAAATTCAAACGAAACAAACGAGTTAGCTTCAAAATCCGTGCGATACACATGATTTAGCTTGAAATCAATGCGATGTAGAAGGCGTAGTTTCAAATCCATGCGATACAAATGATTTAGCTTCAAACACTTGGGATATAAGTGATATAGCTTCAAATGCAGACGAATCAAACGAGTTAGCATCAAATCTATGCAATGTAAAAGGTTTAGCTTCAAATCTATGCGAATCTAATGATTGAGCTTCAATCATTTGGGATATAGGTGACATAGCTTCAAATGCAGACGAAACAAAGGAGTTAGCTTCAAATCCAAGCGGATCACATGATTTAGATTCACATCAATGCGATTTAGAAGGTTTAGCTTCGAATCCATGCGAAACAAATGATTGAGCTTGAAACACTTGGGATATAGGTGATATAGCTTCAGTTGCAAGCGACACGTACGAGTTAGCTTCAGGTCCATGTAATGTAAATGGTTTAGCTTCAAATCTATGCGAATCTATTGATTGAGCTTCAATCATTTGGGATATAGGTGACATAGCTTCAAATGCAGACGAAACAACCTAATTATCTTCAAATCCATGCGAAACACATGATTTAGCTGCAAATCAATGCGATGTAGAAGGCTTAGCTTCAAATCCATGCGGAACAAATGATTCAGCTTCAAATACTTGTGATATAAGTAATATAGCTACAAATGCAGACGAAACAAGCGAGTTAGATTCAAATCCAAGTGAAACACATGATTTAGCTACAAATTAATGCTATGTAGATGCTTTAGCTTCAAATCCATGCGACACAAATGATTTAGCTTCAAATCAATGCGATGTAGAAGGTTTAGCTTAAAATCAATGCGAATCTAATGATTAAGATTCAATCACTTGGGATGTAAGTGATGTAGCTTCAACTGCATGTGAAACAAACAAGTAAGCTTCAAATCCAAGCGAAACACATGATTTAGCTTCAACTCAATGCGATGTAGAAGGTTTAGCTTCAAATCCAAGCGAAACACATGATTTAGCTTCAAATCAACGCGAAGTAGAAGGCTTAGCTTCAAATCCATGCGGAACCGATGATTTAGCTTCAAATAATTGCGATATAATTGATATAGCTCCAAATGCATACGAATCAAACGAGTTAGCTTCAAAATCCATGCGAAACAAATGATTTAGCTTCAACTCAATGCGATGTAGAAGGTTTAGCTTCAAATCCAAGCGAAACACATGATGTAGCTTCAAATCAATGCTATGTAGGTGCTTTAGTTTCAAATCCAGGCGACACAAATGATTTAGCTTTAAATCAATGCGATGTAGAAGGTTTAGCCTCAAATCAATGCGGAGTAGAAGGCTTAGCTTCAAATCCATGCGAAACAAATGATTTGGCTTCACATACTTGCGATATAAGAGATATAGGTTCACCTGCAGGCGAAATAAACGAGATAGTTTCAAATCCATGCGAAAAAATGATTTTATTTCCAATACTTGCGATAGAAGTGATATAGCTTCAAATGCAGGCGAAACGAACGAGTTAGCTTCAAATCCATGCGAAACAAATGATTTTTCTTCAAATACTTGCGATTCAAGTGATATAGCTTCAAATGTAGGCGAAACAAACCAGATAGATTCAATTCCATGCGAAACACATGATGTAGCTGCAAATCAATGCGTTGTAGAGGGTTTAGCTTCAAATCCATGCCAAACAAATGATATAGCTTCAAACACTTGGGATATAAGCGATATAGCTTCAAATTCAAACGAAACAAACGAGTTAGCTTCAAAATCCGTGCGATACACATGATTTAGCTTGAAATCAATGCGATGTAGAAGGCGTAGATTCAAATCCATGCAATACAAATGATTTAGCTTCAAACACTTGGGATATAAGTGATATAGCTTCAAATGCAGACGAATCAAACGAGTTAGCATCAAATCTATGCAATGTAAAAGGTTTAGCTTCAAATCTATGCGAATCTAATGATTGAGCTTCAATCATTTGGGATATAGGTGACATAGCTTCAAATGCAGACGAAACAAAGGAGTTAGCTTCAAATCCAAGCGGATCACATGATTTAGATTCACATCAATGCGATTTAGAAGGTTTAGCTTCGAATCCATGCGAAACAAATGATTGAGCTTGAAACACTTGGGATATAGGTGATATAGCTTCAGTTGCAAGCGACACGTACGAGTTAGCTTCAGGTCCATGCAATGTAAATGGTTTAGCTTCAAATCTATGCGAATCTATTGATTGAGCTTCAATCATTTGGGATATAGGTGACATAGCTTCAAATGCAGACGAAACAACCTAATTATCTTCAAATCCATGCGAAACACATGATTTAGCTGCAAATCAATGCGATGTAGAAGGCTTAGCTTCAAATCCATGCGGAACAAATGATTCAGCTTCAAATACTTGTGATATAAGTGATATAGCTTCAAATGCAGACGAAACAAGCGAGTTAGATTCAAATCCAAGTGAAACACATGATTTAGCTACAAATTAATGCTATGTAGATGCTTTAGCTTCAAATCCATGCGACACAAATGATTTAGCTTCAAATCAATGCGATGTAGAAGGTTTAGCTTAAAATCTATGCGAATCTAATGATTAAGATTCAATCACTTGGGAGGTAAGTGATGTAGCTTCAACTGCATGTGAAACAAACATGTAAGCTTCAAATCCAAGCGAAACACATGATTTAGCTTCAACTCAATGCGATGTAGAAGGTTTTGCTTCAAATCCAAGCGAAACACATGATTTAGCTTCAAATCAACGCGAAGTAGAAGGCTTAGCTTCAAATCCATGCGGAACCAATGATTTAGCTTCAAATAATTGCGATATAATTGATATAGCTCCAAATGCATACGAATCAAACGAGTTAGCTTCAAAATCCATGCGAAACAAATGATTTAGATTCAACTCAATGCGATGTAGAAGGTTTAGCTTCAAATCCAAGCGAAACACATGATGTAGCTTCAAATCAATGATATGTAGGTGCTTTAGTTTCTAATCCAGGCGACACAAATGATTTAGCTTCAAATCAATGCGATGTAGAAGGTTTAGCCTCAAATCAATGCGGAGTAGAAGGCTTAGCTTCAAATCCATGCGAAACAAATGATTTGGCTTCACATACTTGCGATATAAGAGATATAGCTTCAAATGCAGGCGAAACAAACGAGTTAGCTCCAAATCCATGCGAAACACATGATTTAGCATCAAATCAATGCGATGTAGAAGGTTTAGCCTCCAATCAATGCGAAATAGAAGGCTTAGCTTCAAATCAATGCGAAACATATGATTTAGCAGCAAATCAATGCAATGTAGATGGTTTAGCTTCAAATCAGTGCGAACCAAATGATTTAGTTTCAGATACTTGCGATATATGTGATATAGCTTCAAATGCAGACGAATAAAACGAGTTAGCTTCAAAATCCATGCGAAACACATGATTTAGCTGCAAATCAATGCGATGTATACGGTTTAGCTTCAAATCCATGCGAAACAAATGATTTAGCACAGGAACTTACGCTATAAGTGATATAGCTTCAAATGCAGGAGAAACAAATGAGATAGCTCCAAATCCATGCGAAACAAATGATTTACCCTCAAATCAATGCGAAGCAGAATTCTTAGGTTCAAATCCTTGAGAACCAAATGGTTTAGCATCAGATAATTGCGATATAAGTGATATAGCTTCAAATGCAGGGGCAACAAACGTGTTAGCTTCAAATGCTTGCTAAACACATGATTAAGCTTCAAATCATTGCGATGTAGAAGGGTTAGCTTCAAATTCAAGCGAAACACATGATTTTGGTTCAAATCAATGCGATATAGAAGGTTTAGCTTCAAATCCATGCGTAACAAATGATATAGCATCAAACATTTGCGATATAAGTGTTATAGCTTCAAACGCAGACCAAACAAACGAGTTCGCTTCAAATCCAAGCGAAACACATGATTTAGCTTCAAATCAATGCGAAGTAGAAGGCTTAGCTTCAAATCCATGCGAAACAAATGATTTTTCTTTAAATACTTGCGATTCAAGTGATATAGCTTCAAATGTAGCCAAAACAAACCAGGTAGATTCAATTCCATGCGAAACAAATGATTTAGGTTAAGATACTTGTGATATAAGTGATATAACTTCAAATGCAGGAGAAACACACGAGATACCTGCATATCCATGCGAAAAAAAGGATTTAGCTTCAAAACAATGCGATGTAGAAGGTTTATCTTCAAATCCATGCGAAACAAATGATTTAGCTTCAAACAATTGGGATATAAGTGATATAGCTTCAAATGCAGACAATCAAACGAGTTAGCTTCAAAATCCAAGCGATAAACATGATTTAGCTTCAAATCAATGCGAAGTAGAAGGCTTAGCTTCAAATCCTTGCGAAACAAATGATTTTTATTCAAATACTTGCGATATAAGTGATATAGATTCAACTGCAGGTGAAATAAACGAGATAGCTTCAAATCCATGCGAAAAAAATAATTTTTCTTCTAATACTTGCGATACAAATGATATAGCTTCAAATGCAAGCGAAACACATGATTTAGCTTCAAATCAATGCGATGTAGAAGGTTTAGCTTCAAATCAATGCGATGTAGAAGGTTTAGCTTCAAATCCATGCGAAACAAATGATTTAACATCAGATACTTGCGATATCAGTGATATAGCTTCAATTGGAGGGGACGCAAATGAGTTAGCTTCAAATCCATGCAAAACCCATGATTAAGCTTCAAATCAATGCTATGTAGAAGGTTTAGCTTCAAATCCAAGCGAAACACATGATTTAGCTTCAATTCAATGCGATGTAGAAGGTTTAGCTTCAAATCCATGCGAAAAAATTATTTAGCTTCAAACACTAGTTATATAAGTGTTATAGCTTCAAATTCAGACGAATCAAACGAGTTAGCTCAAAAATCCGTGCGAAACAAATGATTTATATTCAAATCAATGCGAAGTAGAAGGCTTAGTTGCAAATCCATGCGACACTCATGATTTAGCTTCAAATCAATGCGATGTAGAAGGTTTAGCTTCATATCTATGCGATGTAGAAGGTTTAGCTTCAAATCCATGCGGAACCAAAGATTTAGCTTCAAATCCATGCGGAACTAAAGATTTAGCTTCAAATAATTGCGATGTAAGTGATATAGCATCAAATACAGACGAATCAAACGAGGTAGCTACAAATCCATGCAACACTCGTGATTTAGTTTCAAATCAATGCGATGTAGAAGGTTTAGCTTCAAATCAATGTGATGTAGAAGGTTTAGCTTCAAATCCATGCGATAGACATGATTTAGCTTCAATTCAATGCGATGTAGAACGTTTAGCTTCAAATCCATGCCAAACAAATGATTTCGGTTCAAACACTTGGGATATAAGTGATATAGCTTCAAATGGAGAAGAATCAAACGAGTTAGCTTCATATCCATGCGAAACACATGATTTAGCTGCAAATCAATGCGATGTATACGGTTTAGCTTCAAATCCATGCGAAACAAATGATTTAGCACAGGAACTTACGCTATAAGTGATATAGCTTCAAATGCAGGAGAAACAAATGAGATAGCTCCAAATCCATGCGAAACAAATGATTTACCCTCAAATCAATGCGAAGCAGAATTCTTAGGTTCAAATCCTTGAGAACCAAATGGTTTAGCATCAGATAATTGCGATATAAGTGATATAGCTTCAAATGCAGGGGCAACAAACGTGTTAGCTTCAAATGCTTGCTAAACACATGATTAAGCTTCAAATCAATGCGATGTAGAAGGGTTAGCTTCAAATTCAAGCGAAACACATGATTTTGGTTCAAATCAATGCGATATAGAAGGTTTAGCTTCAAATCCATGCGTAACAAATGATATAGCATCAAACATTTGCGATATAAGTGTTATAGCTTCAAACGCAGACCAAACAAACGAGTTCGCTTCAAATCCAAGCGAAACACATGATTTAGCTTCAAATCAATGCGAAGTAGAAGGCTTAGCTTCAAATCCATGCGAAACAAATGATTTTTCTTTAAATACTTGCGATTCAAGTGATATAGCTTCAAATGTAGGCAAAACAAACCAGGTAGATTCAATTCCATGCGAAACAAATGATTTAGGTTAAGATACTTGTGATATAAGTGATATAACTTCAAATGCAGGAGAAACACACGAGATACCTGCATATCCATGCGAAAAAAAGGATTTAGCTTCAAAACAATGCGATGTAGAAGGTTTATCTTCAAATCCATGCGAAACAAATGATTTAGCTTCAAACAATTGGGATATAAGTGATATAGCTTCAAATGCAGACAATCAAACGAGTTAGCTTCAAAATCCAAGCGATAAACATGATTTAGCTTCAAATCAATGCGAAGTAGAAGGCTTAGCTTCAAATCCTTGCGAAACAAATGATTTTTATTCAAATACTTGCGATATAAGTGATATAGATTCAACTGCAGGTGAAATAAACGAGATAGCTTCAAATCCATGCGAAAAAAATAATTTTTCTTCTAATACTTGCGATACAAATGATATAGCTTCAAATGCAAGCGAAACACATGATTTAGCTTCAAATCAATGCGATGTAGAAGGTTTAGCTTCAAATCAATGCGATGTAGAAGGTTTAGCTTCAAATCCATGCGAAACAAATGATTTAACATCAGATACTTGCGATATCAGTGATATAGCTTCAATTGGAGGGGACGCAAATGAGTTAGCTTCAAATCCATGCAAAACACATGACTAAGCTTCAAATCAATGCTATGTAGAAGGTTTAGCTTCAAATCCAAGCGAAACACATGATTTAGCTTCAAATCAATGCGATGTAGAAGGTTTAGCTTCAAATCCATGCGGAACCAAAGATTTAGCATCAAATCCATGCGGAACTAAAGATTTAGCTTCAAATCAATGCGATGTAGAAGGTTTAGCTTCAAATCAATGTGATGTAGAAGATTTAGCTTCAAATCCATGCGAAAGACATGATTTAGCTTCAAATCAATGCGATGTAGGAGGTTTAGCTTCAAATCCATGCGGAACAAATCATTTAACATCAGATGCTTGCGGTATCAGTGATATAGCTTCAAATGGAGGGGAAACAAATGAGTTAGCTTCAAATCCATGCAAAACCCATGATTAAGCTTCAAATCAATGCTATGTAGAAGGTTTAGCTTCAAATCCAAGCGAAACACATGATTTAGCTTCAATTCAATGCGATGTAGAAGGTTTAGCTTCAAATCCATGCGAAAAAATTATTTAGCTTCAAACACTAGTTATATAAGTGTTATAGCTTCAAATTCAGACGAATCAAACGAGTTAGCTCAAAAATCCGTGCGAAACAAATGATTTATATTCAAATCAATGCGAAGTAGAAGGCTTAGTTGCAAATCCATGCGACACTCATGATTTAGCTTCAAATCAATGCGATGTAGAAGGTTTAGCTTCATATCAATGCGATGTAGAAGGTTTAGCTTCAAATCCATGCGGAACCAAAGATTTAGCTTCAAATCCATGCGGAACTAAAGATTTAGCTTCAAATAATTGCGATGTAAGTGATATAGCATCAAATACAGACGAATCAAACGAGGTAGCTACAAATCCATGCAACACTCGTGATTTAGTTTCAAATCAATGCGATGTAGAAGGTTTAGCTTCAAATCAATGTGATGTAGAAGGTTTAGCTTCAAATCCATGCGATAGACATGATTTAGCTTCAATTCAATGCGATGTAGAACGTTTAGCTTCAAATCCATGCCAAACAAATGATTTCGGTTCAAACACTTGGGATATAAGTGATATAGCTTCAAATGGAGAAGAATCAAACGAGTTAGCTTCATATCCATGCAAAACACATGATTAAGCTTCAAATCAATGCTATGTAGAAGGATTAGCCTCAAGTCCAAGCGAAACACATGATTTAGCTTCAAATCAATGCGATGTAGAAGGCTCAGCTTCAAATCCATGCGGATCAAATGATTTGGCTTCAAATACTTGCGATATAAGTGATACAGATTCAACTGCAGGCGAAACAAAAGAGACAGCTTCAAATCCAAGCGATACACATGATTTAGCTTCAAATTAATACGATGAAGAAACTTTAGCATCAAATCCATGCGAAGCAAATCGTTAAGCTTCTGATACCTGCGATGTAAATGATATAGCTTCAAACGCAGACCAGCAAACGAGTTCGCTTCAAATACAAGCGAAACACATGATTAAGCTTCAAATCAATGCTATGTAGAAGGTTTAGCTTCAAATCCAAGCGAAACACATGATTTAGCTTCAATTCAATGCGATGTAGAAGGTTTAGCTTCAAATCCATGCCAAACAAATGATATAGCTTCAAACACTTGCAATATAAGTGATATAGCTTCAAATGCAGACGAAACAGTGGAGTTAGATTCAAATCCAAGCGATACAAATGATTTAGTTTCAGATACTTGCGATATATGTGATATAGCTTCAAATGCAGGCGAAACGAACGAGTTAGCTTCAAATCCAAGCGATACACATGATTTACCTTCAAATCCATGCGAAGTAGAAGGCTTATCTTCAAATCCATGCGGAATCAATGACTTAGCTTCAAATAATTGCGATATAAGTCATATAGCTTCAAATGCAGACGAATCAAACGAGTTAGCTTCAAAATCCATGCGGAACAAATGATTTGGCTTCAAATCAATACGAAGTAGAAGGCTTAGATTCAAATCCATGCGAAACAAATGATTTAGCTTCAAATACTTGCGATATAAGTGATATAGATTCAACTGCAGGCGACACAAACGAGCTAGCTTCATCTCCATGAGAAACACATGATTTAGCTTCTAATCAATGCGATGTAGAAGGATTAGCCTCAAATCCAAGCGAAACACATGATTTAGCTTCGAATCAATGCGAAGTAGAAGGCTTAGCTTCAAATCCATGCGAAACAAATGATTTAGCTTCAAACACTTGGGATATAAGTGTTATAGCTTCAAATGCAGACGAAACAAACGAGTTAGCTTCAAATGCATGCGAAACATATGATTTAGCAGCAATTCAATGCGATGTAGAAGGTTTAGCTTCAAATCCATGCGAAACAAATGATTTAGCTTCTAACACTTGGGATATAAGTGATATAGCTTCAAATGCAGGCAAAACAAACCAGTTAGCTTCAATTCCATGAGAAACACATGATTTAGCTTCAAATTCGTGCGAAACAAATTATTTAGCTTTAAACACTTGGGTTATAAGCGATATAGCTTCAAATGCAAACGAAACAAACGAGTTAGCTCAAAAATCCATGCGAAACAAATGATTTATCTTCAAATCAATGCGAGGTAGAAGGCTTAGTTGCAAATCCATGCGACACTCATGATTTAGCTTCAAATCGATGCGATGTAGAAGGTTTAGCTTCAAATAAATACTACGTAGAAGGTTGAGCTTCAGATCCAAGCGAGACACATGATTTCGCTTCAAATCAATGCGATGTAGAAGGTTTAGCTTCAAATCCATGCGGAATCAATGATTTAGCTTCAAATAACTGCGATAGAAGTGATATAGCTTCAAATGCAGACGAATCAAACGAGTTAGCTTCAAAATCCATGCGAAACAAACGATTTGGCTTCAAATCAATGCGAAGTAGAAGGCTTAGATTCAAATCCATGCGAAACAAATGATTTAGCTTCAAATACTTGCGATGTAAGTGATATAGATTCAACTGCAGGTCAGACAAACGAGCTAGCTTCATCTCCATGCGAAACACATGATTTAGCTTCTAATCAATGCGATGTAGAAGGCTTAGCTTCAAATTCATGCGAAAAAATATTTAGCTTCAGATACTAGCGACATAAGTGATATAGCTTCAAATGCAGACGAAACAAACGGGTTAGTTTCAAATGCATGCTAAACACATGATTAAGCTTCAAATCAATGCGATGCAGAAGGTTTAGCTCCAAATCCATGCGAAACAAATTATTTAGCTTCAAACACTTGGGATATAAGTGACATAGATTCAACTGCAGGCGAAATAAAACTAGAAAGCTTCAAATCGAAGCGAAACACATGATTTAGCTTCAAATCAATGCGAAGTAGAAGGCTTAGCTTTAAATCCATGCGGAACCAATGATTTAGCTTCAAATAATTGCGATATAAGTGATATAGCTTCAAATGCAGACAAAACAAACGACTTAGCTTCAAAATCCGTGCGATACACATGATTTAGCTTCAAATCAATGCGATGTAGAAGGTTTAGCGTCAAGTGCAAGCGAAACACATGATTTAGCTTCAAATCAATGCGATGTAGTAGGGTTTGCTTCAAATCCATGCGAAATAGAAGGTTTAGCTTCAAATCCAAGCGAAACACATGATTTGGCTTCAAATCAATGCGATGTAGATGGTTTAGCTTCAAATCCATGCGAAACAAATTATTTAGCTTCAAATCAATGCGATGTATAAGGTTTAGCTTCAAATCCATGCGGAATCAATGATTTAGCTTCAAATAATCGCGATATAAGTGATATAGCTTCAAATGCAGACGAATCAAACGAGTTAGCTTCAAAATCCAAGCGAAACAAATGATTTGGCTTCAAATCAATGCGAAGTAGAAGGCTTAGATACAAATCATGCGAAACAAATGATTTAGCTTCAAATACTTGCGATATAAGTGATATAGATTCAACTGCAGGCGAGACAAACGAGCTAGCTTCATCTCCATGCGAAACACATGATTTAGCTTCTAATCAATGCGATGTAGAAGGCTTAGCTTCAAATCCATGCGAAAAAAAATTAAGCTTCAGATACTAGCGATATAAGTGATATAGCTTCAAATGCAGACGAAACAAACGAGTTAGCTTCAAATCCATGCGAAACACATGATGTAGCATCAAATCAATGCGATGTAGTAGGTTTTGCTTCAAATCCATGCGAAACAAATGATTTAGCATCAGATGCCTGTGATATAAGTGATATACCATCAAATGCAGGCGAATCAAACGAGTTAGCTTCAAAATCCATACGATACACATGATTTAGCTTCAAATCAATGCGAAATAGCAGGATTAGCTTCAAATCCAAGCGAAACATATGATTTATCTTCAAATCAATGCGATGTTGAAGGCTCAGCTTCAAATTCATGCGGATCAATTGATTTAGCTTCAAATACTTGCGATATAAGTGATATAGATTCAACTGCAGGCGAAACAAAAGAGATAGCTTCAAATCCAAGCGATACACATGATTTAGCTTCAAATTAATAAGATGAAGAAAGTTTAGCATCAAATCCATGCGAAGCAAATCGTTAAGCTTCTGATACCTGCGATGTAAATGATATAGCTTCAAACGCAGACCAAACAAACGAATTCGCTACAAATACAAGCGAAACACATGATTTAGCTTCAAATGAATGCGATGTAGAAGGTTTAGCTTCAAATCCATGCGGAACCAAAGATTTAGCTTCAATTCCATGCGGAACCAAAGATTTAGCTTCAAATCCATGCGGAACCAAAGATTTAGCTTCAAATAATTGCGATATGAGTGATATAGCATCAAATGCAGACGAATCAAACGAGTTGAGTTCAAAATCTAGGCGAAACAAATGATTTAGCTTCAAAGCAATGCGAAGAAGAAGGCATAGATTCAAATCCATGCCAAACAAATGATTTGGCTTCTAACACTTGGGATATAAGTGATATAGCTTCAAATGCAGACGATCAAACGAGTTAGCTTCATAATCCACGCGATAAATTTGATTTAGCTTCAAATCAATGCGAAGTAGAAGGATGAGCTTCAAATCCATGCAACACAAATGATTTAGCTTCAAATACTAGCGATATAAATGATATAGCTTCAAATGCAGGCGATACAAACAAGTTAGCTTCTAATCCATGCGAAACTCATGATTTAGCTTCAAATCAATGCGATGTCGAAGGTTTAGCTTCAAATCCATGCGAAACAAATGATTTAGCTTCTAACACTTGGGATATATGTGATATAGCTTCAAATGCAGAGGAAACAAACGGGTTAGTTTCAAATGCATGCTAAACACATGATTAAGCTTCAAATCAATGCGATGTAGTAGGGTTTGCTTCAAATTCATGCGAAATAGAAGGTTTAGCTTCAAATCCAAGCGAAACACATGATTTAGCTGCAAATCAATGTGATGTAGTAGGTTTAGCTTCGAATCCATGCGATACAATAGTTTGAGCTTCGAACACTTGGGATATAGGTGATATAGCTTCAACTGCATGCGCAACAAACGAGTTAGCTTCAAATCCATGCAAAACACATGATGTAGCATCAAATCAATGCGATGTAGAAGGTTTTGCATCAAATCCATGCGAAACAAATGATTTAGCATCAGATACCTGTGATATAAGTGATATAGCTTCAAATGCAGGCGAAACAAACGAGTTAGCTTCAAATACATGCAAAACACATGCTTCAACTTCAAATCAATGCCATGTAGAAGGTTTCGCTTCAAATCCATGCGACACAAACGATTTAGCTTCAGATACTTGCGATATAAGTGATATAGCTTCAAACGCAGACGAATCAAACGAGTTAGCTTCAAAATCCATACGATACACATGATTTAGCTTCAAATCAATGCGAAATAGAAGGATTAGCTTCAAATCCAAGCGAAACACATGATTTAGCTTCAAATCAATGAGATGCAGAAGGTTTAGCTTCAAATCCATGCGAAACAAATTATTTAGCTTCAAACACTTGTGATATAAGTGATATAGCTTCAAATGGAGGGGAAACAAATGAGTTAACTTCAAATCCATGCAAAACACATGATTAAGCTTCAAATCAATGCTATGTAGAAGGTTTAGTTTCAAATCCTAGCGAAACAGACAATTTAGCTTCAAATCAATGCTATGTAGAAGGTTTAGCTTCAAATCCAAGCGAAACACATGATTTAGCTTCAAATCAATGCGATGTAGAAGGTTTAGCTTCAAATCCATGCAGAACAAATGATGTAACATCAGATACTTGCGATACAAGTGATATAGCTTCAAATGGAGGGGAAACAAATGAGTTAGCATCAAATCCATGCAAAACACATGATTAAGCTTCAAATCAATGCTATGTAGAAGATTTTGCTTCAAATCCAAGCGAAGCACATGATTTAGCTTCAAATCCATGCGGAACAAATGATTTAACATCAGATAGTTGCGATATAAGTGATATAGATTCAACTGCAGGCGAAATAAACGAGATCGCCTCAAATCCATGCGAAAAAAATGATTATTCTTCAATACTTGCGATACAGGTGATATTGCTTCAAATGCAGACGAAGAAGAACGAGTTAGCTTCAAAATCCATACCATACACATAATTTAGCTTCAAATCAATGCAAAATAGAAGGTTTATCTTCAAATCCTAGCGAAACACATGATTTAGCTTCAAATCAATGCGATGTAGAAGGTTTAGCTTCAAATCCATGCGGAACAAATGATTTAACATCAGATACTTGCGATATAAGTAATATAGTTTCAAATGGAGGGGAAACAAATGAGTTAGCCTCAAATCCTAGCGAAACACATGATTTAGCTTCAAATCAATGCTATGTAGAAGGTTTAGCTTCAAATCCAAGCGAAGCACATGATTTAGCTTCAAATCAATGCGATGTAGAAGGTTTAGCTTCAAATCCATGCGGAACAAATGATTTAACATCAGATGCTTGCGATATCAGTGATATAGCTTCAAATGGAGGGGAAACAAATGAGTGAACTTAAAATCCATGCAAAACACATGATTAAGCTTCAAATCAATGCTATGTAGAAGGTTTAGCTTCAAATCCTAGCTAAACACATGATTTAGCTTCAAATCAATGCTATGTTGAAGGTTTAGCTTCAAATCCAAGCGAAACACATAATTTAGCTTCAAATCAATGCGATGTAGAAGGCTTAGCTTCAAATCCATGCGAAGCAAATGATTTAACATAAGATACATGCGATATAAGTGATATAGCTTCAAATGGAGGGGATACAAATGAGTTAGCTTCAAATCCATGCAAAACACATGATTAAGATTCAAATCAATGCTATGTAGAAGGTTTAGTTTCAAATCCAAGCGAAACACATGATTTAGCCTTAAATCAATGCGATGTAGTAGGTTTTGCTTCAAATCAATGCGGAACAAATGATTTAACATCAGATACTTGCGATATAAGTGATATAGCTTCAAATGGAGGGGAAACAAATGAGTTAGCTTCAAATCCATGCAAAACACATGATTAAGGTTCAAATCAATGCTATGTAGAAGGTTTAGCTTCAAATCCAAGCGAAGCACATGATTTAGCTTCAAATCAATGCGATGTAGAAGGTTTAGCTTCAAATCCATGCGGAACAAATGATTTAACATCAGATAGTAGCGATATAAGTGATATAGATTCAACTGCAGGCGAAATAAACGAGATCGCCTCAAATCCAAGCGAAAAAAATGATTATTCTTCAATACTTGCGATACAGGTGATATAGCATCAAATGCAGGCAAAACAAACCAGTTAGCTTCAATTGCATGAGAAACACATGATTTAGCTTAAAATTCATGCGCAACACATGGATAAGCTTCAAATTCGTGCGAAACAAATGATTTAGCTTCAAACACTTGGGATATATGTGATATAGCTTCAAATGCAGACGAAGAAAAACAGGTTAGCTTCAAAATCCATACGATACACATAATTTAGCTTCAAATCAATGCGAAATAGAAGGTTTATCTTCAAATCCATGCGAGACAAATGATTTAACATCAGATACTTGCGATATAAGTGACATAGCTTCAGATGGAGGGGAAACACATGAGTTAGCTTCAAATCCATGCAAAACACAAGACTAAGCTTCAAATCAATGCTATGTAGAAGGTTTAGCTTCAAATCCAAGCAAAAAAATTATTTTGCTTCAAACACTTGGGATATAAGTGATATAGCTTCAAATTCAGACGAATCAAACGAGTTAGCTCAAAAATCCATGCGAAACAAATGATTTATCTTCAAATCAATGCGAAGTAGAAGGCTTAGTTGCAAATCCATGAGAAATAAATGATTTAGCTTCAGATACTTGCGATATAAGTGATATAGGTTCAAATGCAGAGGAAACAAACGAGCTAGCTTCAACTCCACGCGACAATCATGATTTAGCTTCAAATCAATGCGACGTAGAAGGTTTTGCTTCAAATCAATGCGATGTAGAAGGTTTAGCTTCAAATCCAAGCGAAACACATGATTTAGCTTCAATTCAATGCGATGTAGAAGGTTTAGAATCAAATCCATGCAAAACGAATGATTTAGCTTCAAACACTTGGGATATAAGTGATATAGATTCTAATGGAGAAGAATCAAACGAGTTAGCTTTATATCCAAGCGATACACATGATTTAGCTTCCAATCTATGCGATGTAGAAGGCTTAGCTTCAAATCCATGCGAAGCAAATGATTTAACATCAGATACATGCGATATAAGTGATATAGCTTCAAATGGAGGGGATACAAATGAGTTAGCTTCAAATCCATGCAAAGCACATGATTAAGATTCAAATCAATGCTATGTAGAAGGTTTAGTTTCAAATCCAAGCGAAACACATGATTTAGCCTTAAATCAATGCGATGTAGTAGGTTTTGCTTCAAATCAATGCGGAACAAATGATTTAACATCAGATACTTGCAATATAAGTGATATAGATTAAACTGCAGGCGAAATAAACGAGTTAGCTTCAAATCCATGCGAAACACTTGATTTAGTTTCAAATCAATGCGATGTAGAAGGATTAGCTTCAAATCCATGCGAAGCAAATGATTGAGCTTCAAACACTTGGGATATAAGTGATATAGCTTCAACAGCATGCGAAACCAACGAGTTAGCTTCATATCCAAGCGAAACACATGATTTAACTTCAAATCAATGCGATGTAGAAGGTTTAGCTTCAAATCCCTGCGAAACAAATGATTTAACATCAAATACTTGCGATACCAGTGATATAGCTTCAAATGGAGGGGAAACAAATGAGTTAGCTTCAAATCCATGCAAAACACATGTTTAAGGTTCAAATCAATGCTATGTAGAAGGTTTAGCTTCAAATCCAAGCGAAACACATGATTTAGCTTCAAATCAATGCGATCTAGAAGGTTTAGCTTCAAATCCATGCGGAACAAATGATTTAACATCAGATACTTGCGATATAAGTGATATAGCTTCAAATGGAGGGGAAACAAAATAGTTCGCTTCGGATCCATGCAAGACACATGATTAAGTTTGAAATCAATGCTATGTAGAAGGTTTAGCTTCAAATCCAAGCGAAACACATGATTCAGCTTCAAATCAATTCGATGTAGATGGTTGAGCTTCAAATCCATGCGGAACAAATGATTTAACATCAGATACTTGCGATATAAGTGATATAGCTTCAAATGGAGGGGAAACAAATGAGTTAGCTTCAAATCCATGCAAAACACATGATTAAGCTTCAAATCAATGCTATGTAGAAGGTTTAGCTTCAAATCCAAGCGAAACACATGATTTAGCTTCAAATCAATGCGATGTAGAAGGTTTTGCTTCAAATTCATGCGGAACCAAAGATTTAGCTTCAAATCCATGCGGACCCAAACATTTAGCTTCAAATAATTGCGATATGAGTGATATAGCATCAAATGCAGAGGAAACAAACGAGCTAGCTTCAACGCCACGCGACACTCATGATTCAGCTTCAAATCAATGCGATGCAGAAGGTTTAGCATCAAATCAATGCGATGTAGAAATTTTAGCTTCAAATCCATGCGAAGCAAATGATTTAACATCAGATACATGCGATATAAGTGATATAGCTTCAAATGGAGGGGAAACAAAATAGTTAGCTTCGAATCCATGCAAGACACATGATTAAGCTTGAAATCAATGCTATGTAGAAGGTTTAGCTTCAAATCCAAGCGAAACACATGATTTAGCTTCAAATCAATTCGATGTAAATGGTTTAGCTTCAAATCCATGCGGAACAAATGATTTAACATCAGATACTTGCGATATAAGTGATATAGCTTCAAATGGAGGAGAAACAAATGAGTTAGCTTCAAATCCATGCAAAACATATGATTTAGCTGCAAATCAATGCGATGTAGAAGGCTTAGCCTTAAATCCATGCGAAGCAAATGATTTAACATCAGATACATGCGATATAAGTGATATAGCTTCAAATGGAGGGGATACAAATTTGTTAGATTCAAATCCATGCAAAACACATGATTAAGCTTCAAACCAATGCTATGTAGAAGGTTTAGCTTCAAATCCAAGCGAAACACATGATTTAGCTTCAAATCAATGCGATGTAGAAGGTTTTGCTACAAATCCATGCGGAACAAATGATTTAACATCTGATACTTGCGATATAAGTGATATAGATTCATCTGCAGGCGAAATAACGAGTTAGCTTCAAATCCATGCGAAACATATGATTTAGCTGCAAATCAATGCGATGTAGAAGGCTTAGCCTTAAATCCATGCGAAGCAAATGATTTAACATCAGATACTTGCGATATAAGTGATATAGCTTCAAATGGAGGGGAAACAAATGAGTTAGCTTCAAATCCATGCAAAACACATGATTAAGGTTCAAATCAATGCTATGTAGTAGGTTTAGCTTCAAATCCAAGCGAAGCACATGATTTAGCTTCAAATCAATGCGATGTAGAAGGTTTAGCTTCAAATCCATGCGGAACAAATGATTTAACATCAGATACTTGCGATATAAGTGATATAGCTTCAAATGGAGGGGAAACAAATGAGTTAGCTTCAAATCCATGCAAAACACATGATTAAGGTTCAAATCAATGCTATGTAGAAGGTTTAGCTTCAAATCCAAGCGAAGCGCATGATTTAGCTTCAAATCAATGCGATGTAGAAGGTTTAGCTTCAAATCCATGCGGAACAAATGATTTAACATCAGATACTTGCAATATATGTGATATAGTTTCAAATGGAGGGGAAACAAATGAGTTAGCTTCAAATCCATGCAAAACACATGTTTAAGGTTCAAATCAATGCTATGTAGAAGGTTTAGCTTCAAATCCAAGCGAAACACATGATTTAGCTTCAAATCAATGCGATCTAGAAGGTTTAGCTTCAAATCCATGCGGAACAAATGATTTAACATCAGATACTTGCGATATAAGTGATATAGCTTCAAATGGAGGGGAAACAAAATAGTTAGCTTCGGATCCATGCCAGACACATGATTAAGTTTGAAATCAATGCTATGTAGAAGGTTTAGCTTCAAATCCAAGCGAAACACATGATTTAGCTTCAAATCAATTCGATGTAGATGGTTGAGCTTCAAATCCATGCGGAACAAATGATTTAACATCAGATACTTGCGATATAAGTGATATAGCTTCAAATGGAGGGGAAACAAATGAGTTAGCTTCAAATCCATGCAAAACACATGATTAAGCTTCAAATCAATGCTATGTAGAAGGTTTAGCTTCAAATCCAAGCGAAACACATGATTTAGCTTCAAATCAATGCGATGTAGAAGGTTTTGCTTCAAATCCATGCGGAACCAAAGATTTAGCTTCAAATCCAAGCGGACCCAAACATTTAGCATCAAATAATTGCGATATGAGTGATATAGCATCAAATGCAGAGGAAACAAACGAGCTAACTTCAACGCCACGCGACACTCATGATTCAGCTTCAAATCAATGCGATGCAGAAGGTTTAGCATCAAATCAATGCGATGTAGAAATTTTAGCTTCAAATCCATGCGAAGCAAATGATTTATCATCAGATACATGCGATATGAGTGATATAGCTTCAAATGGAGGGGAAACAAAATAGTTAGCTTCGAATCCATGCAAGACACATGATTAAGCTTGAAATCAATGCTATGTAGAAGGTTTAGCTTCAAATACAAGCGAAACACATGATTTAGCTTCAAATCAATTCGATGTAAATGGTTTAGCTTCAAATCCATGCGGAACAAATGATTTAACATCAGATACTTGCGATATAAGTGATATAGCTTCAAATGGAGGAGAAACAAATGAGTTAGCTTCAAATCCATGCAAAACATATGATTTAGCTGCAAATCAATGCGATGTAGAAGGCTTAGCCTTAAATCCATGCGAAGCAAATGATTTAACATCAGATACATGCGATATAAGTGATATAGCTTCAAATGGAGGGGATACAAATTTGTTAGATTCAAATCCATGCAAAACACATGATTAAGCTTCAAACCAATGCTATGTAGAAGGTTTAGCTTCAAATCCAAGCGAAACACATGATTTAGCTTCAAATCAATGCGATGTAGAAGGTTTTGCTACAAATCCATGCGGAACAAATGATTTAACATCTGATACTTGCGATATAAGTGATATAGATTCATCTGCAGGCGAAATAACGAGTTAGCTTCAAATCCATGCGAAACATATGATTTAGCTGCAAATCAATGCGATGTAGAAGGCTTAGCCTTAAATCCATGCGAAGCAAATGATTTAACATCAGATACTTGCGATATAAGTGATATAGCTTCAAATGGAGGGGAAACAAATGAGTTAGCTTCAAATCCATGCAAAACACATGATTAAGGTTCAAATCAATGCTATGTAGTAGGTTTAGCTTCAAATCCAAGCGAAGCACATGATTTAGCTTCAAATCAATGCGATGTAGAAGGTTTAGCTTCAAATCCATGCGGAACAAATGATTTAACATCAGATACTTGCGATATAAGTGATATAGCTTCAAATGGAGGGGAAACAAATGAGTTAGCTTCAAATCCATGCAAAACACATGATTAAGGTTCAAATCAATGCTATGTAGAAGGTTTAGCTTCAAATCCAAGCGAAGCGCATGATTTAGCTTCAAATCAATGCGATGTAGAAGGTTTAGCTTCAAATCCATGCGGAACAAATGATTTAACATCAGATACTTGCAATATATGTGATATAGTTTCAAATGGAGGGGAAACAAATGAGTTAGCTTCAAATCCATGCAAAACACATGTTTAAGGTTCAAATCAATGCTATGTAGAAGGTTTAGCTTCAAATCCAAGCGAAACACATGATTTAGCTTCAAATCAATGCGATCTAGAAGGTTTAGCTTCAAATCCATGCGGAACAAATGATTTAACATCAGATACTTGCGATATAAGTGATATAGCTTCAAATGGAGGGGAAACAAAATAGTTAGCTTCGGATCCATGCCAGACACATGATTAAGTTTGAAATCAATGCTATGTAGAAGGTTTAGCTTCAAATCCAAGCGAAACACATGATTTAGCTTCAAATCAATTCGATGTAGATGGTTGAGCTTCAAATCCATGCGGAACAAATGATTTAACATCAGATACTTGCGATATAAGTGATATAGCTTCAAATGGAGGGGAAACAAATGAGTTAGCTTCAAATCCATGCAAAACACATGATTAAGCTTCAAATCAATGCTATGTAGAAGGTTTAGCTTCAAATCCAAGCGAAACACATGATTTAGCTTCAAATCAATGCGATGTAGAAGGTTTTGCTTCAAATCCATGCGGAACCAAAGATTTAGCTTCAAATCCAAGCGGACCCAAACATTTAGCATCAAATAATTGCGATATGAGTGATATAGCATCAAATGCAGAGGAAACAAACGAGCTAACTTCAACGCCACGCGACACTCATGATTCAGCTTCAAATCAATGCGATGCAGAAGGTTTAGCATCAAATCAATGCGATGTAGAAATTTTAGCTTCAAATCCATGCGAAGCAAATGATTTATCATCAGATACATGCGATATGAGTGATATAGCTTCAAATGGAGGGGAAACAAAATAGTTAGCTTCGAATCCATGCAAGACACATGATTAAGCTTGAAATCAATGCTATGTAGAAGGTTTAGCTTCAAATACAAGCGAAACACATGATTTAGCTTCAAATCAATTCGATGTAGATGGTTTAGCTTCAAATCCATGCGGAACAAATGATTTAACATCAGATACTTGCGATATAAGTGATATAGCTTCAAATGGAGGGGAAACAAATGAGTTAGCTTCAAATCCATGCGAAACATATGATTTAGCTGCAAATCAATGCGATGTAGAAGTTTTAGCTTCAAATCCATGCGAAACAAATGATTTAACATCAGATACTTGCGATATCAGTGATATAGCTTCAAATGGCGGGGTAACAAATGAGTTAGCTTCAAATCCATGTAAAACACATGATTAAGCTTCAAATCAATGCTATGTACAAGGTTTTGCTTCAAATCCAAGCGAAACACATGATTTAGCTTCAAATCAATGCGATGTAGAAGGTTTTGCTTCAAATCCATGCGGAACAAATGATTTAACATCAGATACTTGCAATATATGTGATATAGTTTCAAATGGAGGGGAAAGAAATGAGTTAGCTTCAAATCCATGCAAAACACATGTTTAAGGTTCAAATCAATGCTATGTAGAAGGTTTAGCTTCGAATCCATGCGAAACACTTGATTTAGTTTCAAATCAATGCTATGTAGAAGGTTTTGCTTCAAATCCAAGCGAAACACATGATTTAGCTTGAATTCAATGCGATGTAGAAGCTTTAGCTTCAGATCCATGCAAAACAAATGATTTGGCTTTAAACACTTGGGATATAAGTGATATAGCTTCAAATGTAGAAGAATCAAACGCGTCAGCTTCATATCCAAGCGAAACACATGATTTAGCTTCCAATCTATGCGATGTAGAAGGCTTAGCTTTAAATCCATGCGAAGCAAATGATTTAGCTTCAGATACTTGCGATATAAGTGATATAGGTTCAAATGCAGAGGAAACAAACGAGCTAGCTTCAAATCAATGCGATGCAGTTGGTTTAGCATCAAATCAATGCGATGTAGAAATTTTAGCTTCAAATCCATGCGAAGCAAATGATTTATTACATGCGATATAAGTGATATAGCTTCAAATGGAGGGGAAACAAAATAGTTAGCTTCGGATCCATGCAAGACACATGATTAAGCTTGAAATCAATGCTATGTAGAAGGTTTAGCTTCAAATCCAAGCGAAACACATGATTTAGCTTCAAATCAATTCGATGTAGATGGTTTAGATTCAAATCCATGCGGAACAAATGATTTAACATCAGATACTTGCGATATAAGTGATATAGCTTCAAATGGAGGGGAAACAAATGAGTTAGCTTCAAATCCATGCAAAACACATGATTAAGCTTCAAGTCAATGCTATGTAGAAGGTTTAGCTTCAAATCCAAGCGAAACACATGATTCAGCTTCAAATCAATGCGATGTAGAAGGTTTTGCTTCAAATCCATGCGGAACCAAAGATTTAGCTTCAAATCCATGCGGACCCAAATATTTAGCTTCAAATAATTGCGATATGAGTGATATAGCATCGAATGCAGACGAATCAAACGAGTTGGCTTCAAAATCTATGCGAAACAAATGATTTAGCTTCAAATCAATGCGAAGAAGAAGGCTTAGATTCAAATCCATGCCAAACAAATGATTTAGCTTCAAATACTTGCGATATAAGTGATATAGCTTCAAATGCAGGCAAAACATACTAGTTAGCTTCAATTCCATGAGAAACAAATGATTTAGCTTAAGATTCATGCGAAACACATGGATTAGCTTCAAATTCGTGCGAAACAAATGATTTAGGTTCAAACACTTGGGATATAAGTGATATAGCTTCAAATGCAGTCGAAAAAAGACGAGTTAGCTTCAAAATCCATACGATGCACATGATTTAGCTTCAAATCAATGCGAAGTAGAAGGTATAGATTCAAATCCAAGCGAAGCAAATGATTTACCATCAGATACATGCGATATAAATGATATAGCTTCAAATGGAAGGGATACAAATGAGTTAGCTTCGAATCCATGCAAAACACATGATTAAGCTACAAATCAATGCGATGTAGAAGTTTTAGCTTCAAATCCATGCGAAACAAATGATTTAACATCAGATACTTGCGATATCAGTGATATAGCTTCAAATGGCGGGGTAACAAATGAGTTAGCTTCAAATCCATGTAAAACACATGATTAAGCTTCAAATCAATGCTATGTACAAGGTTTTGCTTCAAATCCAAGCGAAACACATGATTTAGCTTCAAATCAATGCGATGTAGAAGGTTTTGCTTCAAATCCATGCGGAACAAATGATTTAACATCAGATACTTGCAATATATGTGATATAGTTTCAAATGGAGGGGAAAGAAATGAGTTAGCTTCAAATCCATGCAAAACACATGTTTAAGGTTCAAATCAATGCTATGTAGAAGGTTTAGCTACAAATCCATGCGAAACACTTGATTTAGTTTCAAATCAATGCTATGTAGAAGGTTTTGCTTCAAATCCAAGCGAAACACATGATTTAGCTTCAAATCAATGCGATGTAGAAGGTTTTGCTTCAAATCCATGCGGAACAAATGATTTAACATCTGATACTTGCGATATAAGTGATATAGATTCATCTGCAGGCGAAATAACGAGTTAGCTTCAAATCCATGCGAAACATATGATTTAGCTGCAAATCAATGCGATGTAGAAGGCTTAGCCTTAAATCCATGCGAAGCAAATGATTTAACATCAGATACTTGCGATATAAGTGATATAGCTTCAAATGGAGGGGAAACAAATGAGTTAGCTTCAAATCCATGCAAAACACATGATTAAGGTTCAAATCAATGCTATGTAGAAGGTTTAGCTTCAAATCCAAGCGAAGCACATGATTCAGCTTCAAATCAATGCGATGTAGAAGGTTTAGCTTCAAATCCATGCGGAACAAATGATTTAACATCAGATACTTGCGATATAAGTGATATAGCTTCAAATGGAGGGGAAACAAATGAGTTAGCTTCAAATCCATGCAAAACACATGATTAAGGTTCAAATCAATGCTATGTAGAAGGTTTAGCTTCAAATCCAAGCGAAGCGCATGATTTAGCTTCAAATCAATGCGATGTAGAAGGTTTAGCTTCAAATCCATGCGGAACAAATGATTTAACATCAGATACTTGCAATATATGTGATATAGTTTCAAATGGAGGGGAAACAAATGAGTTAGCTTCAAATCCATGCAAAACACATGTTTAAGGTTCAAATCAATGCTATGTAGAAGGTTTAGCTTCAAATCCAAGCGAAACACATGATTTAGCTTCAAATCAATGCGATCTAGAAGGTTTAGCTTCAAATCCATGCGGAACAAATGATTTAACATCAGATACTTGCGATATAAGTGATATAGCTTCAAATGGAGGGGAAACAAAATAGTTAGCTTCGGATCCATGCAAGACACATGATTAAGTTTGAAATCAATGCTATGTAGAAGATTTAGCTTCAAATCCAAGCGAAACACATGATTTAGCTTCAAATCAATTCGATGTAGATGGTTTAGATTCAAATCCATGCGGAACAAATGATTTAACATCAGATACTTGCGATATAAGTGATATAGCTTCAAATGGAGGGGAAACAAATGAGTTAGCTTCAAATCCATGCAAGACACATGATTAAGCTTCAAGTCAATGCTATGTAGAAGGTTTAGCTTCAAATCCAAGCGAAACACATGATTCAGCTTCAAATCAATGCGATGTAGAAGGTTTTGCTTCAAATCCATGCGGAACCAAAGATTTAGCTTCAAATCCATGCGGACCCAAATATTTAGCTTCAAATAATTGCGATATGAGTGATATAGCATCGAATGCAGACGAATCAAACGAGTTGGCTTCAAAATCTATGCGAAACAAATGATTTAGCTTCAAATCAATGCGAAGAAGAAGGCTTAGATTCAAATCCATGCCAAACAAATGATTTAGCTTCAAATACTTGCGATATAAGTGATATAGCTTCAAATGCAGGCAAAACATACTAGTTAGCTTCAATTCCATGAGAAACAAATGATTTATCTTAAGATTCATGCGAAACACATGGATTAGCTTCAAATTCGTGCGAAACAAATGATTTAGGTTCAAACACTTGGGATATAAGTGATATAGCTTCAAATGCAGTCGAAAAAAGACGAGTTAGCTTCAAAATCCATACGATGCACATGATTTAGCTTCAAATCAATGCGAAGTAGAAGGTATAGATTCAAATCCAAGCGAAACACATGATTTAGATTCAAATCAATGCGATGTAGAAAGTTTAGCTTCAAATCCATACGAAGCAAATGATTTACCATCAGATACATGCGATATAAATGATATAGCTTCAAATGGAAGGGATACAAATGAGTTAGCTTCGAATCCATGCAAAACACATGATTAAGCTACAAATCAATGCTATGTAGAAGGTTTAGCTTCAAATCCAAACGAAACACATGATTTAGCTTCAAATCAATGCGATGTAGTAGGTTTTGCTTCAAATCCATGCGGAACAAATGATTTAACATCAGATATTTGCGATATAAGTGATATAGATTCAACTGCAGGCGAAATAAACGAGTTAGCTTCAAATCCATGCGGAACAAATGATTTAGCTTCAGATACTTGCGATATAAGTGATATAGGTTCAAATGCAGAGGAAACAAACGAGCTAGCTTCAACACCACGCAACACTCATGATTTAGCTTCAAATCAATGCGATGTAGAAGGTTTTGCTTCAAATCAATGCGATGTAGAAGGTTTCGCTTCAAATGCATGCGAAACAAATGATTTAACATCAGATACTTGCGATATAAATGATATAGATTCAAATGCAGGCGAAACAAACGAGTTAGCTTCAAATCCATGCGGAACAAATGATTTAACATCAGAAACTTGCGATATAAGTGATATAGCTTCAAACGGAGGGGAAACAAATGAGTTAGCTTCAAATCCATGCAAAACACATGATTAAGCTTCAAATCAATGCTATATAGAAGGTTTAGCTTCAAATCCAATCGAAACACATGATTTAGCTTCAAATCAATGCGATGTAGAAGGTTTTGCTTCAAATCCATGCGGAACCAAAGATTTAGCTTCAAATCCATGCGGACCCAAACATTTAGCTTCAAATAATTGCGATATGAGTGATATAGCATCAAATGCAGACGAATCAAACGAGTTGGCTTCAAAATCTATGCGAAACAAATGATTTAGCTTCAAATCAATGCGATGTAGAAGGTTTTGCTTCAAATCCATGCGGAACAAATGATTTAACATCAGATACTTGCGATATAAGTGATATAGATTCAACTGCAGGCGAAATAAACGAGTTAGCTTCTAATCCATACGGAACAAATGATTTAGCTTCAGATACTTGCGATCTCAGTGATATAGCTTCAAATGGCGGGGAAACAAATGAGTTAGCTTCAAATCCATGTAAAACACATGATTAAGCTTCAAATCAATGCTATGTAGAAGGTTTGGCTTCAAATCCAAGCGAAACACATGATTTAGCTTCAAATCAATGCGATGTAGAAGGTTTTGCTTCAAATCAATGCGATGTAGAAGGTTTAGCTTCAAATGCATGCGAAACAAATCATTTAACATCAGATACTTGCGATATAAATGATATAGATTCAAATGCAGGCGAAACAAACGAGTTAGCTTCAAATCCATGCGAAACATATGATTTAGCTGCAAATCAATGCGATGTAGAAGTTTTAGCTTCAAATCCATGCGAAACAAATGAATTAACATCAGATACTTGCGATATCAGTGATATAGCTTCAAATGGCGGGGAAACATATGAGTTAGCTTCAAATCCATGTAAAACACATGATTAAGCTTCAAATCAATGCTATGTAGAAGGTTTAGCTTCAAATCCAAGCGAAACACATGATTTAGCTTCAAATCAATGTGATGTAGAAGGTTTAGCTTCAAATCCATGCGGAACAAATGATGTAACATCAGATACTTGCGATACAAGTGATATAGCTTCAAATGGAGGGGAAACAAATGAGTTAGCATCAAATCCATGCAAAACACATGATTAAGCTTCAAATCAATGCTATGTAGAAGGTTTTGCTTCAAATCCAAGCGAAACACATGATTTAGCTTCAAATCAGTACGATGTAGAAGGGTTTGCTTCAAATCCATGCGGAACAAATGATTTAACATCAGATACTTGAAATATAAGTGATATAGATTAAACTGCAGGCGAAATAAACGAGTTAGCTTCAAATCCATGCGAAACACTTGAGTTAGTTTCAAATCAATGCTATGTAGAAGGTTTTGCTTCAAATCCAAGCGAAACGCATGATTTAGCTTGAATTCAATGCGATGTAGAAGCTTTAGCTTCAAATCCATGCAAAACAAATGATTTAGCTTTAAACACTTGGGATATAAGTGATATAGCTTCAAATGTAGAAGAATCAAACGCGTTAGCTTCATATCCAAGCGAAACACATGATTTAGCTTCCAATCTATGCGATGTAGAAGTCTTAGCTTTAAATCCATGCGAAGCAAATGATTTAGCTTCAGATACTTGCGATATAAGTGATATAGGTTCAAATGAAGAGGAAACAAACGAGCTAGCTTCAACTCCACGCGACACTCATGATTTAGCTTCAAATCAATGCGATGCAGATGGTTTAGCATCAAATCAATGCGATGTAGAAATTTTAGCTTCAAATCCATGCGAAGCAAATGATTTATTATATGCGATATAAGTGATATAGCTTCAAATGGAGGGGAAACAAAATAGTTAGCTTCGGATCCATGCAAGACACACGATTAAGCTCGAAATCAATGCTATGTAGAAGGTTTAGCTTCAAATCCAAGCGAAACACATGATTTAGCTTCAAATCAATTCGATGTAGATGGTTTAGCTTCAAATCCATGCGGAACAAATGATTTAACATCAGATACTTGCGATATAAGTGATATAGCTTCAAATGGAGGGGAAACAAATGAGTTAGCTTCAAATCCATGCAAAACACATGATTAAGCTTCAAATCAATGCTATGTAGAAGGTTTAGCTTCAAATCCAAGCGAAACACATGATTTAGCTTCAAATCAATGCGATGTAGAAGGTTTTGCTTCAAATCCATGCGGAACCAAAGATTTAGCTTCAAATCCATGCGGACCCAAACATTTAGCTTCAAATAATTGCGATATGAGTGATATAGCATCAAATGCAGACGAATCAAACGAGTTGGCTTCAAAATCTATGCGAAACAAATGATTTAGCTTCAAATCAATGCGAAGAAGAAGGCTTAGATTCAAATCCATGCCAAACAAATGATTTAGCTTCAAATACTTGCGATATAAGTGATATAGCTTCAAATGCAGGCAAAACATACTAGTTAGCTTCAATTCCATGAGAAACAAATGATTTAGCTTAAGATTCATGCGAAACACATGGATTAGCTTCAAATCCATGCGGAACAAATGATTTAACATCAGATACTTGAAATATAAGTGATATAGATTAAACTGCAGGCGAAATAAACGAGTTAGCTTCAAATCCATGCGAAACACTTGATTTAGTTTCAAATCAATGCTATGTAGAAGGTTTTGCTTCAAATCCAAGCGAAACGCATGATTTAGCTTGAATTCAATGCGATGTAGAAGCTTTAGCATCAAATCCATGCAAAACAAATGATTTAGCTTTAAACACTTGGGATATAAGTGATATAGCTTCAAATGTAGAAGAATCAAACGCGTTAGCTTCATATCCAAGCGAAACACATGATTTAGCTTCCAATCTATGCGATGTAGAAGTCTTAGCTTTAAATCCATGCGAAGCAAATGATTTAGCTTCAGATACTTGCGATATAAGTGATATAGGTTCAAATGAAGAGGAAACAAACGAGCTAGCTTCAACTCCACGCGACACTCATGATTTAGCTTCAAATCAATGCGATGCAGATGGTTCAGCATCAAATCAATGCGATGTAGAAATTTTAGCTTCAAATCCATGCGAAGCAAATGATTTATTATATGCGATATAAGTGATATAGCTTCAAATGGAGGGGAAACAAAATAGTTAGCTTCGGATCCATGCAAGACACACGATTAAGCTCGAAATCAATGCTATGTAGAAGGTTTAGCTTCAAATCCAAGCGAAACACATGATTTAGCTTCAAATCAATTCGATGTAGATGGTTTAGCTTCAAATCCATGCGGAACAAATGATTTAACATCAGATACTTGCGATATAAGTGATATAGCTTCAAATGGAGGGGAAACAAATGAGTTAGCTTCAAATCCATGCAAAACACATGATTAAGCTTCAAATCAATGCGATGTAGAAGGTTTTGCTTCAAATCCATGCGGAACAAATGATTTAACATCAGATACTTGCGATATAAGTGATATAGATTCAACTGCAGGCGAAATAAACGAGTTAGCTTCTAATCCATACGGAACAAATGATTTAGCTTCAGATACTTGCGATATCAGTGATATAGCTTCAAATGGCGGGGAAACAAATGAGTTAGCTTCAAATCCATGTAAAACACATGATTAAGCTTCAAATCAATGCTATGTAGAAGGTTTGGCTTCAAATCCAAGCGAAACACATGATTTAGCTTCAAATCAATGCGATGTAGAAGGTTTTGCTTCAAATCAATGCGATGTAGAAGGTTTAGCTTCAAATGCATGCGAAACAAATCATTTAACATCAGATACTTGCGATATAAATGATATAGATTCAAATGCAGGCGAAACAAACGAGTTAGCTTCAAATCCATGCGAAACATATGATTTAGCTGCAAATCAATGCAATGTAGAAGGTTTAGCTTCAAATCCATGCGGAACAAATGATGTAACATCAGATACTTGCGATACAAGTGATATAGCTTCAAATGGAGGGGAAACAAATGAGTTAGCATCAAATCCATGCAAAACACATGATTAAGCTTCAAATCAATGCTATGTAGAAGGTTTTGCTTCAAATCCAAGCGAAACACATGATTTAGCTTCAAATCAGTACAATGTAGAAGGGTTTGCTTCAAATCCATGCGGAACAAATGATTTAACATCAGATACTTGCAATATAAGTGATATAGATTAAACTGCAGGCGAAATAAACGAGTTAGCTTCAAATCCATGCGAAACACTTGATTTAGTTTCAAAGCAATGCGATGTAGAAGGATTAGCTTCAAATCCATGCGAAGCCAATGATTGAGCTTCAAACACTTGGGATATAAGTGATATAGCTTCAGCAGCGTGCGAAACCAACGAGCTAGCTTCATATCCAAGCGAAACACATGATTTAACTTCAAATCAATGCGATGTAGAATGTTTAGCTTCAAATCCCTGAGAAACAAATGATTTAACAACAAATACTTGCGATATCAGTGATATAGCTTCAAATGGAGGGGAAACAAATGAGTTAACTTCAAATCCATGCAAAACACATGATTAAGCTTCAAATCAATGCTATGTAGAAAGTTTAGCTTCAAATCCTAGCGAAACACATGACTTAGCTTCAAATCAATGCGATGTAGAAGGTTTAGCTTCAAATCCATGCGGAACAAATGATTTAACATCAGATACTTGCAATATAAGTGATATAGTTTCAAATCGAGGGGAAACAAATGAGTTAGCTTCAAATCCACGCAAAACACATGTTTAAGCTTCAAATCAATGCTATGTAGAAGGTTTAGCTTCAAATCCAAGCGAAACACATGATTTAGCTTCAAATCAATGCGATCTAGAAGGTTTAGCTTCAAATCCATGCGGAACAAATGATTTAACATCAGATACTTGCGATATGAGTGATATAGCTTCAAATGGAGTGGAAACAAATGAGTCAGCTTCAAATCCATGCAAAACACATGATTAAGCTTCAAATCAATGCTATGTAGAAGGTTTAGCTTCAAATCCAAGCGAAACACATGATTTAGCTTCAAATCAATGCGATGTAGAAGGTTTAGCTTCAAATACATGCGGAACAAATGATATAACATCAGATGCTTGCGATATCAGTGATATAGCTTCAAATGCAGGCGAAACAAACGAGTTAGCTTCAATTCCATGCGAAACATATGATTTAGCTGCAAATCAATGCGATGTAGAAGGTTTAGCTTCAAATTCGTGCGAAACAAATGATTTAGCTTCAAACACTTGTGATATAAGTGATATAGCTTCAAATGCAGACGAAAAAAAACTAGTTAGCTTCAAAATCCATACGATGCACATGATTTAGCTTAAAATCAATGCGAAGTAGAAGGTTTAGATTCAAATCCAAGCGAAACACATGATTTAAATTCAAATCAATGCGATGTAGAAGGTTTAGCTTCAAATCCCTGCGAAACAAATGATTTAACATCAAATACTTGCGATATCAGTGATATAGCTTCAAATGGAGGGGAAACAAATGAGTTAACTTCAAATCCATGCAAAACACATGATTAAGCTTCAAATCAATGCTATGTAGAAGGTTTAGCTTCAAATCCTAGCGAAACACATGATTTAGCTTCAAATCAATGCGATGTAGAAGGTTTAGCTTCAAATCCATGCGGAACAAATGATTTAACATCAGATACTTGCGATATAAGTTATATAGCTTCAAATGGAGGGGAAACAAATGAGTTAGCTTCAAAACCATGCAAAACACATGATTGATGTTCAAACCAATGCTATGTAGAAGGTTTAGCTTCAAATCCATTCGGAACAAATGATTTAACATCAGATGCTTGAAATATAAGTGATATAGATTAAACTGCAGGCGAAATAAACGAGTTAGCTTCAAATCCATGCGAAACAATTGATTTAGTTTCAAATCAATGCTATGTAGAAGGTTTTGCTTCAAATCCAAGCGAAACACATGATTTAGCTTCAATTCAATACGATGTAGAAGGTTTAGCTTCAAATCCATGCAAAACAAATGATTTAGCTTTAAACACTTGGGATATAAGTGATATAGCTTCAAATGGAGAAGAATCAAACGAGTTAGCTTCATATCCAAGCGAAACACATGATTTAGCTTCCAATCTATGCGATGTAGAAGGCTTAGCTTTAAATCCATGCGAAGCAAATGATTTAACATCAGATACATGCGATATAAGTGATATAGCTTCAAATGGAGGGGATACAAAGTTGTTAGATTCAAATCCATGCAAAACACATGATTAAGCTTCACACCAATGCTATGTAGAAGGTTTAGCTTCAAATCCAAGCGAAACACATGATTTAGCTTCAAATCAATGCGATGTAGAAGGTTTTGCTTCAAATCCATGCGGAACAAATGATTTAACATCTGATACTTGCGATATAAGTGATATAGCTTCAAATGGAGGGGATACAAATTTGTTAGATTCAAATCCATGCAAAACACATGATTAAGCTTCAAACCAATGCTATGTAGAAGGCTTAGCTTCAAATCCAAGCAAAACACATGATTTAGCTTCAAATCAATGCGATGTAGAAGGTTTTGCTTCAAATCCATGCGGAACATATGATTTAACATCTGATACTTGCGATATAAGTGATATAGATTCAGCTGCAGGCGAAATAAACGAGTTAGCTTCAAATCCATGCGAAACAAATGATTTAGCGTAAAATTCATGCGAACCACATGGATTAGCTTCAAATTCGTGCGAAACAAATGATTTAGCTTCAAACACTTGGGATATAAGTGATATAGCTTCAAATGGAAGGGATACAAATGAGTTAGCTTCGAATCCTTGCAAAACACATGATTAAGCTTCAAATCAATGCTATGTAGAAGGTTTTGCTTCAAATCCAAGCGAAACACATGATTTAGCTTCAATTGAATGCGATGTAGAAGGTTTAGCTTCAAATCCATGCAAAACAAATGATTTAGCTTTAAACACTTGGGATATAAGTGATATAGCTTCAAATGGAGAAGAATCAAACGAGTTAGCTTCATATCCAAGCGAAACACATGATTTAGCTTCCAATCTATGCGATGTAGAAGGCTTAGCTTTAAATCCATGCGAAGCAAATGATTTAACATCAGATACATGCGATATAAGTGATATAGCTTCAAATGGAGGGGATACAAATGAGTTAGCTTCAAATCCATGCAAAACACATGATTGAGGTTCAAACCAATGCTATGTAGAAGGTTTAGCTTCAAATCCAAGAGAAACACATGATTTAGCTTCAAATCAATGCGATGTAGAAGGTTTTGCTTCAAATCCATGCGGAACAAATGATTTAACATCAGATACTTGAAATATAAGTGATATAGATTAAACTGCAGGCGAAATAAACGAGTTAGCTTCAAATCCATGCGAAACAATTGATTTAGTTTCAAATCAATGCTATGTAGAAGGTTTTGCTTCAAATTCAAGCGAAACACATGATTTAGCTTCAATTCAATGCGATGTAGAAGGTTTAGCTTCAAATCCATGCAAAACAAATGATTTAGCTTTAAACACTTGGGATATAAGTGATATAGCTTCAAATGGAGAAGAATCAAACGAGTTAGCTTCATATCCAAGCGAAACACATGATTTAGCTTCCAATCTATGCGATGTAGAAGGCTTAGCTTTAAATCCATGCGAAGCAAATGATTTAACATCAGATACATGCGATATAAGTGATATAGCTTCAAATGGAGGGGGATACAAAGTTGTTAGATTCAAATCCATGCAAAACACATGATTAAGCTTCACACCAATGCTATGTAGAAGGTTTAGCTTCAAATCCAAGCGAAACACATGATTTAGCTTCAAATCAATGCGATGTAGAAGGTTTTGCTTCAAATCCATGCGGAACAAATGATTTAACATCAGATGCTTGCGATATCAGTGATATAGCTTCAAATGCAGGCGAAACAAACGAGTTAGCTTCAATTCCATGCGAAACATATGATTTAGCTGCAAATCAATGCGATGTAGAAGGTTTAGCTTCAAATTCGTGCGAAACAAATGATTTAGCTTCAAACACTTGTGATATAAGTGATATAGCTTCAAATGCAGACGAAAAAAAACTAGTTAGCTTCAAAATCCATACGATGCACATGATTTAGCTTAAAATCAATGCGAAGTAGAAGGTTTAGATTCAAATCCAAGCGAAACACATGATTTAAATTCAAATCAATGCGATGTAGAAGGTTTAGCTTCAAATCCCTGCGAAACAAATGATTTAACATCAAATACTTGCGATATCAGTGATATAGCTTCAAATGGAGGGGAAACAAATGAGTTAACCTTCAAATCCATGCAAAACACATGATTAAGCTTCAAATCAATGCTATGTAGAAGGTTTAGCTTCAAATCCTAGCGAAACACATGATTTAGCTTCAAATCAATGCGATGTAGAAGGTTTAGCTTCAAATCCATGTGAAACACATGATTTAGCTTCAATTCAATGCGATGTAGAAGGTTTACCCTCAACTCCGTGCACAACAAATGATTTAGCTTCAAACACTTGGGATACATGTGATATAGCTTCAAATGCAGACGATCAAACGAGTTAGCTTCAAAATCCATGCGATAAACTTGATTTAGCTTCAAATCAATGCGAAGTAGAAGGATGAGCTTCAAATCCATGCAACACAAATGATTTAGCTTCAAATACTTGCGATATAAATGATATAGCTTCAAATGCAGGCGAAACAAACGAGTTAGCTTCAAATCCATGCGGAACAAATGATTTAACATCAGATACTTGCGATATAAGTGATATAGCTTCAAACGGAGGGGAAACAAATGAGTTAGCTTCAAATCCATGCAAAACACATGATTAAGCTTCAAATCAATGCTATATAGAAGGTTTAGCTTCAAATCCAATCGAAACACATGATTTAGCTTCAAATCAATGCGATGTAGAAGGTTTAGCTTCAAATCCATGCGGAACAAATGATTTAACATCAGATACTTGCAATATAAGTGATATAGTTTCAAATGGAGGGGAAACAAATGAGTTAGCTTCAAATCCACGCAAAACACATGTTTATGCTTCAAATCAATGCTATGTAGAAGGTTTAGCTTCAAATCCAAGCGAAACACATGATTTAGCTTCAAATCAATGCGATCTAGAAGGTTTAGCTTCAAATCCATGCGGAACAAATGATTTAACATCAGATACTTGCGATATGAGTGATATAGCTTCAAATGGAGTGGAAACAAATGAGTCAGCTTCAAATCCATGCAAAACACATGATTAAGCTTCAAATCAATGCTATGTAGAAGGTTTAGCTTCAAATCCAAGCGAAACACATGATTTAGCTTCAAATCAATGCGATGTAGAAGGTTTAGCTTCAAATACATGCGGAACAAATGATATAACATCAGATGCTTGCGATATCAGTGATATAGCTTCAAATGCAGGCGAAACAAACGAGTTAGCTTCAATTCCATGCGAAACATATGATTTAGCTGCAAATCAATGCGATGTAGAAGGTTTAGCTTCAAATTCGTGCGAAACAAATGATTTAGCTTCAAACACTTGTGATATAAGTGATATAGCTTCAAATGCAGACGAAAAAAAACTAGTTAGCTTCAAAATCCATACGATGCACATGATTTTGCTTCAAATCAATGCGAAGTAGAAGGTATAGATTCAAATCCAAGCGAAACACATGATTTAGCTTCAAATCAATGCGATGTAGAATGTTTAGCTTCAAATCCATGCGAAGCAAATGATTTAGCTTCAAATCAATGCGATGTAGAAGGTTTAGCTTCAAATCCATGCGGAACAAATGATTTAACATCAGATACTTGCGATATAAGTTATATAGCTTCAAATGGAGGGGAAACAAATGAGTTAGCTTCAAAACCATGCAAAACACATGATTGAGGTTCAAACCAATGCTATGTAGAAGGTTTAGCTTCAAATCCAAGAGAAACACATGATTTAGCTTCAAATCAATGCGATGTAGAAGGTTTTGCTTCAAATCCATGCGGAACAAATGATTTAACATCAGATGCTTGAAATATAAGTGATATAGATTAAACTGCAGGCGAAATAAACGAGTTAGCTTCAAATCCATGCGAAACAATTGATTTTGTTTCAAATCAATGCTATGTAGAAGGTTTTGCTTCAAATCCAAGCGAAACACATGATTTAGCTTCAATTCAATGCGATGTAGAAGGTTTAGCTTCAAATCCATGCAAAACAAATGATTTAGCTTTAAACACTTGGGATATAAGTGATATAGCTTCAAATGGAGAAGAATCAAACGAGTTAGCTTCATATCCAAGCGAAACACATGATTTAGCTTCCAATCTATGCGATGTAGAAGGCTTAGCTTTAAATCCATGCGAAGCAAATGATTTAACATCAGATACATGCGATATAAGTGATATAGCTTCAAATGGAGGGGATACAAAGTTGTTAGATTCAAATCCATGCAAAACACATGATTAAGCTTCACACCAATGCTATGTAGAAGGTTTAGCTTCAAATCCAAGCGAAACACATGATTTAGCTTCAAATCAATGCGATGTAGAAGGTTTTGCTTCAAATCCATGCGGAACAAATGATTTAACATCTGATACTTGCGATATAAGTGATATAGCTTCAAATGGAGGGGATACAAATTTGTTAGATTCAAATCCATGCAAAACACATGATTAAGCTTCAAACCAATGCTATGTAGAAGGCTTAGCTTCAAATCCAAGCAAAACACATGATTTAGCTTCAAATCAATGCGATGTAGAAGGTTTTGCTTCAAATCCATGCGGAACATATGATTTAACATCTGATACTTGCGATATAAGTGATATAGATTCAGCTGCAGGCGAAATAAACGAGTTAGCTTCAAATCCATGCGAAACAAATGATTTAGCGTAAAATTCATGCGAACCACATGGATTAGCTTCAAATTCGTGCGAAACAAATGATTTAGCTTCAAACACTTGGGATATAAGTGATATAGCTTCAAATGGAAGGGATACAAATGAGTTAGCTTCGAATCCTTGCAAAACACATGATTAAGCTTCAAATCAATGCTATGTAGAAGGTTTTGCTTCAAATCCAAGCGAAACACATGATTTAGCTTCAATTGAATGCGATGTAGAAGGTTTAGCTTCAAATCCATGCAAAACAAATGATTTAGCTTTAAACACTTGGGATATAAGTGATATAGCTTCAAATGGAGAAGAATCAAACGAGTTAGCTTCATATCCAAGCGAAACACATGATTTAGCTTCCAATCTATGCGATGTAGAAGGCTTAGCTTTAAATCCATGCGAAGCAAATGATTTAACATCAGATACATGCGATATAAGTGATATAGCTTCAAATGGAGGGGATACAAATGAGTTAGCTTCAAATCCATGCAAAACACATGATTGAGGTTCAAACCAATGCTATGTAGAAGGTTTAGCTTCAAATCCAAGAGAAACACATGATTTAGCTTCAAATGAATGCGATGTAGAAGGTTTTGCTTCAAATCCATGCGGAACAAATGATTTAACATCAGATACTTGAAATATAAGTGATATAGATTAAACTGCAGGCGAAATAAACGAGTTAGCTTCAAATCCATGCGAAACAATTGATTTAGTTTCAAATCAATGCTATGTAGAAGGTTTTGCTTCAAATTCAAGCGAAACACATGATTTAGCTTCAATTCAATGCGATGTAGAAGGTTTAGCTTCAAATCCATGCAAAACAAATGATTTAGCTTTAAACACTTGGGATATAAGTGATATAGCTTCAAATGGAGAAGAATCAAACGAGTTAGCTTCATATCCAAGCGAAACACATGATTTAGCTTCCAATCTATGCGATGTAGAAGGCTTAGCTTTAAATCCATGCGAAGCAAATGATTTAACATCAGATACATGCGATATAAGTGATATAGCTTCAAATGGAGGGGATACAAAGTTGTTAGATTCAAATCCATGCAAAACACATAATTAAGCTTCACACCAATGCTATGTAGAAGGTTTAGCTTCAAATCCAAGCGAAGCACATGATTTAGCTTCAAATCAATGCGATGTAGAAGGTTTTGCTTCAAATCCATGCGGAACAAATGATTTAACATCTGATACTTGCGATATAAGTGATACAGCTTCAAATGGAGGGGATACAAATTTGTTAGATTCAAAACCATGCAAAACACATGATTAAGCTTCAAACCAATGCTATGTAGAAGGCTTAGCTTCAAATCCAAGCAAAACACATGATTTAGCTTCAAATCAATGCGATGTAGAAGGTTTTGCTTCAAATCCATGCGGAACAAATGATTTAACATCTGATACTTGCGATATAAGTGATATAGATTCAGCTGCAGGCGAAATAAACGAGTTAGCTTCAAATCCATGCGAAACAAATGATTTAGCGTAAAATTCATGCGAAACACATGGATTAGCTTCAAATTCGTGCGAAACAAATGATTTAGCTTCAAACACTTGGGATATAAGTGATATAGCTTCAAATGCAGTCGAAAAAAGACGAGTTAGTTTCAAAATCCATACGATGCACATGATTTTGCTTCAAATCAATGCGAAGTAGAAGGTATAGATTCAAATCCAAGCGAAACACATGATTTAGCTTCAAATCAATGCGATGTAGAATGTTTAGCTTCAAATCCATGCGAAGCAAATGATTTAACATCAGATACATGCAATATAAGGGATATAGCTTCAAATGGAGGGGATACAAATCAGTTAGCTTCAAATCCATGCGAAACACCTGATGTTTGTTTCAAATCAATGCGATGTAGCAGGATTAGCTTCAAATCCATGCGAAGCAAATGATTGATCTTCAAACACTTGGGATATAGGTGATATAGCTTCAACAGCATGCGAAACCAACGAGTTAGCTTCAAATCCCAGCGAAACAAATGATTTAACATCAGATACTTGCGATATCAGTGATATAGCTTCAAATGGCGGGGAAACAAATGAGTTAGCATCAAATCCATGCAAAACACATGATTAAGCTTCAAATCAATGCTATGTAGAAGGTTTTGCTTCAAATCCAAGCGAAGCACATGATTTAGCTTCAATTCAATGCGACGTAGAAGGTTTAGCTTCAAATCCATGCAAAACAAATGATTAAGCTTTAAACACTTGGGATATAAGTGATATAGCTTCAAATGGAGAAGAATCAAACGAGTTAGCTTCATATCCAAGCGAAGCACATGATTTAGATTCCAATCTATGCGATGTAGAAGCTTAGCTTTAAATCCATGCGAAGCAAATGATTTAACATCAGATACATGCGATATAAGTGATATAGCTTCAAATGGAGGGGATACAAATTTGTTAGATCCAAATCCATGCAAAACACATGATTAAGCATCAAACCAATGCTATGTAGAAGGTTTAGCTTCAAATCCAAGCGAAACACATGATTTAGCTTCAAATCAATGCGATGTAGAAGGTTTTGCTTCAAATCCATGCGGAACAAATGATTTAACATCTGATACTTGCGATATAAGTGATATAGATTCAAATGCAGGCGAAACTAACGAGTTAGTTTCAGATCCATGCGAAACATATGATTTAGCTGCTATTCAATGCGATGTAGAAGGTTTAGCTTCAAATCCATGCGGAATCAATGATTTAGCTTCAAATAATTACGATATAAGTCATATAGCTTCAAATGCAGACGAATCAAACGAGTTAGCTTCAAAATCCATGCGAAACGAATGATTTGGCTACAAATCAATGCGAAGTATAAGGCTTAGATTCAAATCCATTCAAAACACATGATTAAGCTTCAAATCAATGCTATGTAGAAGGTTTTGCTTCAAATCCAAGCGAAACACATGATTTAGCTTCAATTCAATGCGATGTAGAAGGTTTAGCTTCAAATCCATGCAAAACAAATGATTTAGCTTTAAACACTTGGGATATAAGTGATATAGCTTCAAATGGAGAAGAATCAAACGAGTTAGCTTCATATCCAAGCGAAACACATGATTTAGCTTCAAATCAATGCGATGTAGAAGGTTTTGCTTCAAATCCATGCGGAACAAATGATTTAACATCTGATACTTGCGATATAAGTGATATAGATTCAACTGCAGGCGAAATAAACGAGTTAGCTTCAAATCCATGCGAAACACTTGATTTAGATTCAAATCAATGCGATGTAGAAGGATTAGCTTCATATCCATGCGAAGCAAATGATTGAGCTTCAAACACTTGGGGTATAGGTGATATAGCTTCAACAGCATGCGAAACCAACGAGTTAGTTTCATATCCAAGCGAAACACATGATTTAGTTTCAAATCAATGCGATGTAGAAGGATTAGCTTCAAATCCATGCGAAACAAATGATTTAGCTTCAGATACTTGCGATATAAATGATACAGCTTCAAATGCAGGCGAAACAAACGAGTTAGCTTCTAATCCAGGCGAAACTCATGATTTAGCTTCAAATCAATGCGATGTAGAAGGTTTACCTTCAAATTCATGCACAACAAATGATTTAGCTTCAAACACTTGGGATATAATTGATATAGCTTCAAATGCAGCCGATCAAACGAGTTAGCTTCATAATCCACGCGATAAATTTGATTTAGCTTCAAATCATTGCGAAGTAGAAGGATGAGCTTCAAATCCATGCAACACAAATGATTTAGCTTCAAATACTAGCGATATAAATGATATAGCTTCAAATGCAGGCGAAACAAACTAGTTAGCTTCTAATCCATGCGAAACTCATGATTTAGCTTCAAATCAATGCGATGTAGAAGGTTTACCTTCAAATCCATGCTTAACAAATGATTTAGCTTCAAATACTTGCGATATGTATGATATAGCTTCAAATGCAGGCGAAACAAACGTGTTAGCTTCTAATCCATGCGAAACTTATGATTTAGCTTCAAATCAATGCGATGTAGAAGGTTTAATTTCAAATCCATGCTTAACAAATGATTTAGCTTCAAACACTTGGGATATAACTGAAAAAGCTTCAAATGCAGACGATCAAACGAGTTAGCTTCAAAATCCATGCGATAAACTTGATTTAGCTTCAAATCAATGCGAAGTAGAAGGTTTACCTTCAAATCCATGCTTAACAAATGATTTAGCTTCAAATACTTGCGATATGTATGATATAGCTTCAAATGCAGGCGAAACAAACGTGTTAGCTTCTAATCCATGCGAAACTTATGGTTTAGCTTCAAATCAATGCGATGTAGAAGGTTTAATTTCAAATCCATGCTTAACAAATGATTTAGCTTCAAACACTTGGGATATAACTGAAAAAGCTTCAAATGCAGACGATCAAACGAGTTAGCTTCAAAATCCATGCGATAAACTTGATTTAGCTTCAAATCAATGCGAAGTAGAAGGTTTACCTTCAAATCCATGCTTAACAAATGATTTAGCATCAAATACTTGCGATATTAATGATATAGCTTCAAATGCAGGCGAAACAAACGTGTTAGCTTCTAATCCATGCGAAACACATGATTTAGCTTCAGATCAATGCCATGTAGAAGATTTAGCTTCAAATCCATGCGAAACAAATGATTTAACAACAGATAGTTGCGATATATCTGATATAGCTTCAAATGCAGACGAATCAAACGAGATAGTTTCAAATCCAAGCGAAACACATGATTTAGCTTCAAATCAATTCGAAGTAGAAGGAATAGATCCAAATCCATGCGAAACAAGTGATTTAGCATCAGATAGTTGCGATATAAGTGATAATGCTTCAAATGCAGGGGAATCAAACGAGTTAGCTTCAAATCCATGCGAAATACGTGATTTAGCTTCAAATCAATGCGATGTAGAAGGTTTTGCTTCAAATCCATGCGGAACAAATGATTTAACATCTGATACTTGCGATATAAGTGATACAGCTTCAAATGGAGGGGATACAAATTTGTTAGATTCAAAACCATGCAAAACACATGATTAAGCTTCAAACCAATGCTATGTAGAAGGCTTAGCTTCAAATCCAAGCAAAACACATGATTTAGCTTCAAATCAATGCGATGTAGAAGGTTTTGCTTCAAATCCATGCGGAACAAATGATTTAACATCTGATACTTGCGATATAAGTGATATAGATTCAGCTGCAGGCGAAATAAACGAGTTAGCTTCAAATCCATGCGAAACAAATGATTTAGCGTAAAATTCATGCGAAACACATGGATTAGCTTCAAATTCGTGCGAAACAAATGATTTAGCTTCAAACACTTGGGATATAAGTGATATAGCTTCAAATGCAGTCGAAAAAAGACGAGTTAGTTTCAAAATCCATACGATGCACATGATTTTGCTTCAAATCAATGCGAAGTAGAAGGTATAGATTCAAATCCAAGCGAAACACATGATTTAGCTTCAAATCAATGCGATGTAGAATGTTTAGCTTCAAATCCATGCGAAGCAAATGATTTAACATCAGATACATGCAATATAAGGGATATAGCTTCAAATGGAGGGGATACAAATGAGTTAGCTTCAAATCCATGCGAAACACCTGATGTTTGTTTCAAATCAATGCGATGTAGCAGGATTAGCTTCAAATCCATGCGAAGCAAATGATTGATCTTCAAACACTTGGGATATAGGTGATATAGCTTCAACAGCATGCGAAACCAACGAGTTAGCTTCAAATCCCAGCGAAACAAATGATTTAACATCAGATACTTGCGATATCAGTGATATAGCTTCAAATGGCGGGGAAACAAATGAGTTAGCATCAAATCCATGCAAAACACATGATTAAGCTTCAAATCAATGCTATGTAGAAGGTTTTGCTTCAAATCCAAGCGAAGCACATGATTTAGCTTCAATTCAATGCGACGTAGAAGGTTTAGCTTCAAATCCATGCAAAACAAATGATTAAGCTTTAAACACTTGGGATATAAGTGATATAGCTTCAAATGGAGAAGAATCAAACGAGTTAGCTTCATATCCAAGCGAAGCACATGATTTAGATTCCAATCTATGCGATGTAGAAGGCTTAGCTTTAAATCCATGCGAAGCAAATGATTTAACATCAGATACATGCGATATAAGTGATATAGCTTCAAATGGAGGGGATACAAATTTGTTAGATTCAAATCCATGCAAAACACATGATTAAGCATCAAACCAATGCTATGTAGAAGGTTTAGCTTCAAATCCAAGCGAAACACATGATTTAGCTTCAAATCAATGCGATGTAGAAGGTTTTGCTTCAAATCCATGCGGAACAAATGATTTAACATCTGATACTTGCGATATAAGTGATATAGATTCAAATGCAGGCGAAACTAACGAGTTAGTTTCAGATCCATGCGAAACATATGATTTAGCTGCTATTCAATGCGATGTAGAAGGTTTAGCTTCAAATCCATGCGGAATCAATGATTTAGCTTCAAATAATTACGATATAAGTCATATAGCTTCAAATGCAGACGAATCAAACGAATTAGCTTCAAAATCCATGCGAAACGAATGATTTGGCTACAAATCAATGCGAAGTATAAGGCTTAGATTCAAATCCATTCAAAACACATGATTAAGCTTCAAATCAATGCTATGTAGAAGGTTTTGCTTCAAATCCAAGCGAAACACATGATTTAGCTTCAATTCAATGCGATGTAGAAGGTTTAGCTTCAAATCCATGCAAAACAAATGATTTAGCTTTAAACACTTGGGATATAAGTGATATAGCTTCAAATGGAGAAGAATCAAACGAGTTAGCTTCATATCCAAGCGAAACACATGATTTAGCTTCAAATCAATGCGATGTAGAAGGTTTTGCTTCAAATCCATGCGGAACAAATGATTTAACATCTGATACTTGCGATATAAGTGATATAGATTCAACTGCAGGCGAAATAAACGAGTTAGCTTCAAATCCATGCGAAACACTTGATTTAGATTCAAATCAATGCGATGTAGAAGCATTAGCTTCATATCCATGCGAAGCAAATGATTGAGCTTCAAACACTTGGGGTATAGGTGATATAGCTTCAACAGCATGCGAAACAACGAGTTAGTTTCATATCCAAGCGAAACACATGATTTAGTTTCAAATCAATGCGATGTAGAAGGATTAGCTTCAAATCCATGCGAAACAAATGATTTAGCTTCAGATACTTGCGATATAAATGATACAGCTTCAAATGCAGGCGAAACAAACGAGTTAGCTTCTAATCCAGGCGAAACTCATGATTTAGCTTCAAATCAATGCGATGTAGAAGGTTTACCTTCAAATTCATGCACAACAAATGATTTAGCTTCAAACACTTGGGATATAATTGATATAGCTTCAAATGCAGCCGATCAAACGAGTTAGCTTCATAATCCACGCGATAAATTTGATTTAGCTTCAAATCATTGCGAAGTAGAAGGATGAGCTTCAAATCCATGCAACACAAATGATTTAGCTTCAAATACTAGCGATATAAATGATATAGCTTCAAATGCAGGCGAAACAAACTAGTTAGCTTCTAATCCATGCGAAACTCATGATTTAGCTTCAAATCAATGCGATGTAGAAGGTTTACCTTCAAATCCATGCTTAACAAATGATTTAGCTTCAAATACTTGCGATATGTATGATATAGCTTCAAATGCAGGCGAAACAAACGTGTTAGCTTCTAATCCATGCGAAACTTATGATTTAGCTTCAAATCAATGCGATGTAGAAGGTTTAATTTCAAATCCATGCTTAACAAATGATTTAGCTTCAAACACTTGGGATATAACTGAAAAAGCTTCAAATGCAGACGATCAAACGAGTTAGCTTCAAAATCCATGCGATAAACTTGATTTAGCTTCAAATCAATGCGAAGTAGAAGGTTTACCTTCAAATCCATGCTTAACAAATGATTTAGCTTCAAATACTTGCGATATGTATGATATAGCTTCAAATGCAGGCGAAACAAACGTGTTAGCTTCTAATCCATGCGAAACTTATGGTTTAGCTTCAAATCAATGCGATGTAGAAGGTTTAATTTCAAATCCATGCTTAACAAATGATTTAGCTTCAAACACTTGGGATATAACTGAAAAAGCTTCAAATGCAGACGATCAAACGAGTTAGCTTCAAAATCCATGCGATAAACTTGATTTAGCTTCAAATCAATGCGAAGTAGAAGGTTTACCTTCAAATCCATGCTTAACAAATGATTTAGCATCAAATACTTGCGATATTAATGATATAGCTTCAAATGCAGGCGAAACAAACGTGTTAGCTTCTAATCCATGCGAAACACATGATTTAGCTTCAGATCAATGCCATGTAGAAGATTTAGCTTCAAATCCATGCGAAACAAATGATTTAACAACAGATAGTTGCGATATATGTGATATAGCTTCAAATGCAGACGAATCAAACGAGATAGTTTCAAATCCAAGCGAAACACATGATTTAGCTTCAAATCAATTCGAAGTAGAAGGAATAGATCCAAATCCATGCGAAACAAGTGATTTAGCATCAGATAGTTGCGATATAAGTGATAATGCTTCAAATGCAGGGGAATCAAACGAGTTAGCTTCAAATCCATGCGAAATACGTGATTTAGCTTTAAATCAATGCGATGTAGAAGGTTTAGCTTCAAATCCAAGCGAAACAAATTATTTAGCTTCAAACACTTTGGATATAAGTGATATAGCTTCAAATGCAGACGAAACAAACGAGATAGCTTCAAATCCAAACGAAACACATGATTTAGCTACAAATCAATGCGATGGAGAAGGTTTAGCATCAAATCCGCGCGAAACAAATGATTTAGCTTCAAATACTTGGGATATAAGTGATATAGCTTCAAATGCGGACGAAACAAACGAGTTAGATTCAAATCCATGCGAAACACATGATTTAGCTGCAAATCAATGCGATGTAGAAGATTTAGCTTCAAATCCATGCGAAACAAATGATTTAACATCAGTTAGTTGCGATATAAGTGATATAGCTTCAAATGCAGACGAATCAAACGAGATAGTTTCAAATCCAAGCGAAACACATGATTTAGCTTCAAAACAATGCGATGTAGAAGGTTTAGCTTCAAATCCACGCGAAACACATGATTTAGCTTCAAATCAATTCGAAGTAGAAGGATTAGCTTCAAATCCATGCGATACAAATGATTTAGCTTCAGATACTTGCGACATAAGAGATATAGCTTCAAATGCAGACGAAACAAACTAGTTAGCTTCAAATCCGTGCAAAACACATGATTATGCTTCAAATCAATGCTATGTAGATGGTTTAGCTCAAATCCATGCGACACAAATGAATAAGCTTCAGATACTTGCGATATAAGTGATATACCATCACATGCAGACGAAACAAACGAGTTAGCTTCATATCCATGCGAAACACATGATTTAGCTGCAAATCAATGCGATGTAGAAGATTTAACTTCAAATCCATGCGAAACAAATGATTTAACATCAGATACTTGCGATATAAGAAATATATCTTCAAATGCAGTCGAAACAAACGAGTTAGCTTCATATCCAAGCGAAACACGTGATTTAGCTTTAAATCAATGCGATGTAGAAGGTTTAGCTTCAAATCCAAGCGAAACAAATTATTTAGCTTCAAACACTTTGGATATAAGTGATATAGCTTCAAATGCAGACGAAACAAACGAGTTAGATTCAAATCCATGCGAAACACATGATTTAGCTGCAAATCAATGCGATGTAGAAGATATATATTTAAATCCATGCGAAACAAATGATTTAATATCAGATAGTTGCGATATAAGAGATATAGCTTCAAATGCAGACGAAACAAACGTGTTAGCTTCATATCCAAGCGAAACACATGATTTAGCTTCAAATCAATGCCATGTAGAAGATTTAGCTTCAAATCCATGCGAAACAAATGATTTAACAACAGATAGTTGCGATATATGTGATATAGCTTCAAATGCAGACGAATCAAACGAGATAGTTTCAAATCCAAGCGAAACACATGATTTAGCTTCAAATCAATTCGAAGTAGAAGGAATAGATCCAAATCCATGCGAAACAAGTGATTTAGCATCAGATACATGCGATCTAAGTGATATAGCTTAAAATGCAGTCGAAACAATCGAGTTACCTTCATATCCAAGCGAAACACATGATTTAGCTTTAAATCAATTCGAAGTAGAAGGATTAGCTTCAAATCCATGCGATACAAACGACTCAGCATCAGATACATGCGATATAAGTGATATAGCTTCAAATGCAGACGAAACAAAAGAGATAGCTTCAAATCCAAGCGAATCACATGATTTAGCTTCAAATCAATGCTATGTAGAAGATTTAGCTTCAAATCCATGCGACACAAATGAATAAGCTTCAGATAATTGCGATATAAGTGATATAGCTTCAAATGCAGACGAAACAAACGTGTTAGCTTCATATCCAAGCGAAACACATGATTTAGCTTTAAATCAATGCGATGTAGAAGGTTTAGCTTCAAATCAATGCGAAACAAATGATTAAACATCATATAGTTGCGATATAAGTGATATAGCTTCAAATGCAGACGAAACAAACGAGATAGCTTCAAATCCAACCGAAACACATGATTTAGCTTCAAATCAATGCGATGTAGAACGTTTAGCTTCAAATCCACGCGAAACACATGATGTAGCTTCAAATCAATGCGATATGGAAGGTTTAGCTTCAAATCCATGCGAAGCAAATGATTGAGCTTCAAATCAATTCGAAGTAGAAGGATTAGATTCAAATCCATGCGAAACACATGATTTAGCTGCAAATCAATGCGATGTAGAAGATTTAGCTTCAAATACATGCGAAACAAATGATTTAACATCAGATAGTTGCGATATAAGTGATATAGCTTCAAATCCAGACGAATCAAACGAGTTAGCTTCAAATCGATGCGAAGCACATGATTTAGCTTTAAATAAATGCGATGTAGAAGGTTTAGCTTCAAATCCATGCGAAACAGATGATTTAGATACAAACACTAGGGATATAAGTGATATAGCTTCAAATGCAGACGAAACAAACGAGTTAGATTCAAATATATGCGAAACACATGATTTAGCTGCAAATCAATGCGATGTAGAAGATTTAGCTTCAAATCCATGCAAACAAATGATTTAAGATCAGATAGTTGCGATATATGTGATATAGCTTCAAATGAAGATTAATCAAACGAGATAGATTCAAATCATGCGAAACACATGATTTAGCTTCAAATCAATGTCATATAGAAGGTATAGCTTCAAATCCATGCGACACAAATGATATAGCTTCAGATACTTGCGATATAAGAGATATAGCTTCAAATGCAGACGAAACAAACGAGTTAGCTTCAAATCCGTGCGAAGCACATGATTTAGATCCAAATCAATGGTATGTAGAAGGTTTAGCTTCAAATCCATGCGACACAAATGAATAAGCTTCAGATACTTGCGATATAAGTGATATAGCTTCAAATGCAGACGAAATAACGAGTTAGCTTCAAATCCATGCGAAGCACATGATTTAGCTTCAAATCAATTCGAAGTAGAAGGATTAGCTTCAAATCTATGCGATACAAATGATTTAGCATCAGATACATGCGATATAAGTGATATAGATTCAAATACAGGAGAAACAAACGAGTTAGCTTCAAATCCATGCGAATCACATGATTTAACTACAAATGAATGCGATATAGAAGGATTAGCTACAAATCCATGCGAAACAAATGATTTAGCTTCAAACACGTGGGATATAAGTGACATAGCTTCAAATGCAGACGAAGCAAACGAGTGAGCTTCAAATCCATGCGAAACAAATGATTTACGTTCAAACGCTTGGGATATATGTGATATAGCTTCAAATGCAGACAAATCAAACGAGTTAGCTTCATATCCAAGGGATGCACATGATTTAGCTTTAAATCAATGCGATGTAGAAGGTTTAGCTTCCAATCCATGTGAAAAAAATGATTTAGCTTCAAACACTTGGGACATAAGTGATATAGCTTCAAATGCAGAAGAAACAAACGAATTCGCTTCAAATCAAGCGAAACACATGATTCAGCTGCAAATAAATACGATGTAGAAGGTATAGCTTCAAATCCATGCGAAACACATGATTTAGCTTCAAATCAATTCGAAGTAAAAGGGTTAGCTTCAAATCCATGCGATACAAATGATTCAGCAACAGATACATGCAATATAAGTGATATAGCTTCAAATGCAGACGAAAGAAAAGAGATAGCTTCAAATCCAAGCGAAACACATGATTTAGCTTCAAGACATTGCGATGTAGAATGTTTAGCTTCAAATCCATGCGAAACAAATGATTTAACATCAGATAGTTGCGATATAAGTGATATAGCTTCAAATGCAGACGAAACAAACGAGTTAGATTCAAATCCATGTGAAACACATGATTTAGCTGCAAATCAATGCGATGTAGAAGATTTAGCTTCAAATCCATGCGAAACAAATGATTTAACATCAGATAGTTGCGATATAAGTGATATAGCTTCAAATGCAGACGAATCAAACGAAATAGTTTCCAATCCAGGCGAAACACATGATTTAGCTTCAAAACAATGCGATGTAGAAGGTTTAGCTTCAAATCCACGCGAAACACATGATTTAGTTTCAAATCAATTCGAAGTGGAAGGATTAGCTTCAAATCCATGCGATACAAATGATTTAGCTTCAGATACTTGCGATATAAGAGATATAGCTTCAAATGCAGACGAAACAAACGAGTTAGCGTCATAACCAAGCGAAACACATGATTTAGCTTTAAATCAATGCGATGTAGAAGGTTTAGCTTCAAATCCATGCGAAACAAATGATTTAACATCAGGTACATGCGATCTAAGTGATATAGCTTCAAATGCACGGCAAACAATCGAGTTAGCTTCAAATCCACGCAAAAACACATGATTATGCTTCAAATCAATGCTATGTAGATGGTTTAGCTCAAATCCATGCGACACAAATGAATAAGCTTCAGATACTTGCGATATAAGTGATATACCATCACATGCAGACGAAACAAACGAGTTAGCTTCATATCCAAGCGAAACACGTGATTTAGCTTTAAATCAATGCGATGTAGAAGGTTTAGCTTCAAATCCAAGCGAAACAAATTATTTAGCTTCAAACACTTTGGATATAAGTGATATAGCTTCAAATGCAGACGAAACAAACGAGTTAGATTCAAATCCATGCGAAACACATGATTTAGCTGCAAATCAATGCGATGTAGAAGATATATATTTAAATCCATGCGAAACAAATGATTTAATATCAGATAGTTGCGATATAAGAGATATAGCTTCAAATGCAGACGAAACAAACGAGTTAGCTTCATATCCAAGCGAAACACATGATTTAGCTTCAAATCAATGCCATGTAGAAGATTTAGCTTCAAATCCATGCGAAATAAATGATTTAACAACAGATAGTTGCGATATATGTGATATAGCTTCAAATGCAGACGAATCAAACGAGATAGTTTCAAATCCAAGCGAAACACATGATTTAGCTTCAAATCAATTCGAAGTAGAAGGAATAGATCCAAATCCATGCGAAACAAGTGATTTAGCATCAGATACATGCGATCTAAGTGATATAGCTTCAAATGCAGTCGAAACAATCGAGTTAGCTTCATATCCAAGCGAAACACATGATTTAGCTTTAAATCAATTCGTAGTAGAAGGATTAGCTTCAAATCCATGCGATGCAAATGATTTAGCTTCAGATACTTGCCATATAAGAGATATAGCTTCAAATGCGGACGAAACAAACGAGTTAGCTTCAAATCCAGACGAATCAAACGAGTTAGCTTCAAATCGATGCGAAGCATATGATTTAGCTTTAAATCAATGCGATGTAGAAGGATTAGCTTCAAATCCATGCGATACACATGATTTAGCTTCAGATACTTGCGATATAAGAGATATAGCTTCAAATGCAGACGAAACAAACGAGTTAGCTTCATATCCATGCGAAACACATGATTTAGCTTTAAATAAATGCGATATAGAAGGTTTAGCTTCAAATCCATGCGACACAAATTATATAGCTTCAGATACTTGCGATATAAGATATATAGCTTCAAATGCAGTCGAAACAAACGAATTAGCTTCATATCCATGCGAAACACATGTTTTAGCTGCAAATCAATTCGAAGTAGAAGGATTAGTTTCAAATCCATGCGACACAAATGAATAAGCTTCAGATACTTGCGATATAAGTGATATAGCTTCAAATGCAAACGAAAGAACGAGTTAGCATCATATTCAAACGAAACACATGATTTAGCTTTAAATCAATGCGATGTAGAAGGTTTAGCTTCAAATCCATGCGATACAAATGATTCAACATCAGATAGTTGCGATATAAGTGATATAGCTTCAAATGCTGGAAAACAAACGAGTTAGCTTTAAGTCCATACAAAACACGTGACTAACCTTCAAATCAATGCTATGTAGAAGATTTAGCTTCAGATACTTGCGATATAAGTGATACAGCTTCAAATACAGACGAAACAAACGAGTTAGCTTCAAATCCATGCGTAACAAATGATTTAGCTTCAAATCAATGCGATGTAGAAGGTTTAGCTTCAAATCAATGCGAAAAAAAGTTTTAACTTCAAACACTTGTGATATAAGTGATATAGCTTCAAATGCAGACGAAGCAAACGAGTTAGCTTCAAATCCATGCGAAACACATGATCCAGCTGCAAATAAATGCGATGTAGAACGTTTAGCTTCAAATCCATGCGAAAAAAAGTTTTATCTTCAAACACTTGTGATATAAGTGATATAGCTTCAAATGCAGACGAAGCAAACGAGTTAGCTTCAAATCCATGCGAAACACATGATTTAGCTGCAAATCAATGCGATGTAGAAGATTTAACTTCAAATCCATGCGAAACAAATGATTTAACATCAGATACTTGCGATATAAGAAATATATCTTCAAATGCAGTCGAAACAAACGAGTTAGCTTCAAATCCAAGCGAAACACATGATTTAGCTTCAAATCAATACTATGTAGAAGGTTTAGCGTCAAATACACGCCAAACACATGATTTAGCTTCAAATCAATGCGATATAGAAGGTTTAGCTTCAAATCCATGCGAAGCAAGTGATTGAGCTTCAAATCAATTCGAAGTAGAAGGATTAGATTCAAATCCATGCGAAAAAAAAGTTTTAACTTCAAACACTTGTGATATAAGTGATATAGCTTCAAATGCAGACGAAGCAAACGAGTTAGCTTCAAATCCATGCGAAACACATGATCCAGCTGCAAATAAATGCGATGTAGAACGTTTAGCTTCAAATCCATGCGAAACACATGATTTAGCTTCAAATCAATTCGAAGTAAAAGGATTAGCTTCAAATCCATGCGATACAAATGATTCAGCAACAGATACATGCAATATAAGTGATATAGCTTCAAATGCAGACGAAAGAAAAGAGATAGCTTCAAATCCAAGCGAAACACATGATTTAGCTTCAAGACAATGCGATGTAGAATGTTTAGCTTCAAATCCATGCGAAACAAATGATTTAACATCAGATAGTTGCGATATAAGTGATATAGCTTCAAATGCAGACGAAACAAACGAGTTAGCGTCATAACCAAGCGAAACACATGATTTAGCTTTAAATCAATGCGATGTAGAAGGTTTAGCTTCAAATCCATGCGAAACAAATGATTTAACATCAGGTACATGCGATATAAGTGATATAGCTACAAATGCAGGAGAAACAAACGAGTTAGCTTAAAATCCATGCAAAACAAATGATTATGCTTCAAATTAGTGCGATATAGAAGGTTTAGCTTCAAATCCATGCGACACAAATGATTTAGCTTCAGATACTTGCGATCTAAGTGATATAGCTTCAAATGCACGGCAAACAATCGAGTTAGCTTCAAATCCACGCAAAAACACATGATTAATCTTCAAATCAATGCTATATAGAAGCTTTAGCTTCAAATCCATGAGACACAAATGATTTAGCTTCAGATACTTGCGACATAAGAGATATAGCTTCAAATGCAGACGAAACAAACGAGATAGCTTCAAATCCAAGCGAAACACATGATTTAGCTTCAAATCAATGCGATGTAGAAGGTTTAACTTCAAATCCATGCGACACAAATGATTTAACATCAGATACTTGCGATATAAGAAATATATCTTCAAATGCAGTCGAAACAAACGAGTTAGCTTCAAATCCAAGCGAAACACATGATTTAGCTTCAAATCAATACTATGTAGAAGGTTTAGCTCAAATCCGTGCGACACAAATGAATAAGCTTCAGATACTTGCGATATAAGTGATATACCATCACATGCAGACGAAACAAACGAGTTAGCTTCATATCCAAGCGAAACACGTGATTTAGCTTTAAATCAATGCGATGTAGAAGGTTTAGCTTCAAATCCAGCGAAACAAATTATTTAGCTTCAAACACTTTGGATATAAGTGATATAGCTTCAAATGCAGACGAAACAAACGAGTTAGATTCAAATCCATGCGAAACACATGATTTAGCTGCAAATCAATGCGATGTAGAAGATATATATTTAAATCCATGCGAAACAAATGATTTAATATCAGATAGTTGCGATATAAGAGATATAGCTTCAAATGCAGACGAAACAAACGAGTTAGCTTCATATCCAAGCGAAACACATGATTTAGCTTCAAATCAATGCCATGTAGAAGATTTAGCTTCAAATCCATGCGAAACAAATGATTTAACAACAGATAGTTGCGATATATGTGATATAGCTTCAAATGCAGACGAATCAAACGAGATAGTTTCAAATCCAAGCGAAACACATGATTTAGCTTCAAATCAATTCGAAGTAGAAGGAATAGATCCAAATCCATGCGAAACAAGTGATTTAGCATCAGATACATGCGATCTAAGTGATATAGCTTCAAATGCAGTCGAAACAATCGAGTTAGCTTCATATCCAAGCGAAACACATGATTTAGCTTCAAATCAATACTATGTAGAAGGTTTAGCGTCAAATACACGCCAAACACATGATTTAGCTTCAAATCAATGCGATATAGAAGGTTTAGCTTCAAATCCATGCGAAGCAAGTGATTGAGCTTCAAATCAATTCGAAGTAGAAGGATTAGATTCAAATCCATGCGAAAAAAAAGTTTTAACTTCAAACACTTGTGATATAAGTGATATAGCTTCAAATGCAGACGAAGCAAACGAGTTAGCTTCAAATCCATGGGAAACACATGATCCAGCTGCAAATAAATGCGATGTAGAACGTTTAGCTTCAAATCCATGCGAAACACATGATTTAGCTTCAAATCAATTCGAAGTAAAAGGATTAGCTTCAAATCCATGCGATACAAATGATTCTGCAACAGATACATGCAATATAAGTGATATAGCTTCAAATGCAGACGAAAGAAAAGAGATAGCTTCAAATCCAAGCGAAACACATGATTTAGCTTCAAGACAATGCGATGTAGAATGTTTAGCTTCAAATCCATGCGAAACAAATGATTTAACATCAGATAGTTGCGATATAAGTGATATAGCTTCAAATGCAGACGAAACAAACGAGTTAGATTCAAATCCATGCAAAACACATGATTTAGCTGCAAATCAATGCGATGTAGAAGATTTAGCTTCAAATCCATGCGAAACAAATGATTTAACATCAGATAGTTGCGATATAAGTGATATAGCTTCAAATGCAGACGAATCAAACGAAATAGTTTCCAATCCAAGCGAAACACATGATTTAGCTTCAAAACAATGCGATGTAGAAGGTTTAGCTTCAAATCCACGCGAAACACATGATTTAGCTTCAAATCAATTCGAAGTGGAAGGATTAGCTTCAAATCCATGCGATACAAATGATTTAGCTTCAGATACTTGCGATATAAGAGATATAGCTTCAAATGCAGACGAAACAAACGAGTTAGCGTCATAACCAAGCGAAACACATGATTTAGCTTTAAATCAATGCGATGTAGAAGGTTTAGCTTCAAATCCATGCGAAACAAATGATTTAACATCAGGTACATGCGATATAAGTGATATAGCTACAAATGCAGGAGAAACAAACGAGTTAGCTTAAAATCCATGCAAAACAAATGATTATGCTTCAAATTAGTGCGATATAGAAGGTTTAGCTTCAAATCCATGCGACACAAATGATTTAGCTTCAGATACTTGCGATCTAAGTGATATAGCTTCAAATGCACGGCAAACAATCGAGTTAGCTTCAAATCCACGCAAAAACACATGATTAATCTTCAAATCAATGCTATATAGAAGCTTTAGCTTCAAATCCATGAGACACAAATGATTTAGCTTCAGATACTTGCGACATAAGAGATATAGCTTCAAATGCAGACGAAACAAACGAGATAGCTTCAAATCCAAGCGAAACAAATGATTTAGCTTCAAATCAATGCGATGTAGAAGGTTTAACTTCAAATCCATGCGACACAAATGATTTAACATCAGATACTTGCGATATAAGAAATATATCTTCAAATGCAGTCGAAACAAACGAGTTAGCTTCAAATCCAAGCGAAACACATGATTTAGCTTCAAATCAATACTATGTAGAAGGTTTAGCTCAAATCCGTGCGACACAAATGAATAAGCTTCAGATACTTGCGATATAAGTGATATACCATCACATGCAGACGAAACAAACGAGTTAGCTTCATATCCAAGCGAAACACGTGATTTAGCTTTAAATCAATGCGATGTAGAAGGTTTAGCTTCAAATCCAGCGAAACAAATTATTTAGCTTCAAACACTTTGGATATAAGTGATATAGCTTCAAATGCAGACGAAACAAACGAGTTAGATTCAAATCCATGCGAAACACATGATTTAGCTGCAAATCAATGCGATGTAGAAGATATATATTTAAATCTATGCGAAACAAATGATTTAATATCAGATAGTTGCGATATAAGAGATATAGCTTCAAATGCAGACGAAACAAACGAGTTAGCTTCATATCCAAGCGAAACACATGATTTAGCTTCAAATCAATGCCATGTAGAAGATTTAGCTTCAAATCCATGCGAAACAAATGATTTAACAACAGATAGTTGCGATATATGTGATATAGCTTCAAATGCAGACGAATCAAACGAGATAGTTTCAAATCCAAGCGAAACACATGATTTAGCTTCAAATCAATTCGAAGTAGAAGGAATAGATCCAAATCCATGCGAAACAAGTGATTTAGCATCAGATACATGCGATCTAAGTGATATAGCTTCAAATGCAGTCGAAACAATCGAGTTAGCTTCATATCCAAGCGAAGCACATGATTTAGCTTCAAATCAATACTATGTAGAAGGTTTAGCGTCAAATACACGCCAAACACATGATTTAGCTTCAAATCAATGCGATATAGAAGGTTTAGCTTCAAATCCATGCGAAGCAAGTGATTGAGCTTCAAATCAATTCGAAGTAGAAGGATTAGATTCAAATCCATGCGAAAAAAAAGTTTTAACTTCAAACACTTGTGATATAAGTGATATAGCTTCAAATGCAGACGAAGCAAACGAGTTAGCTTCAAATCCATGGGAAACACATGATCCAGCTGCAAATAAATGCGATGTAGAACGTTTAGCTTCAAATCCATGCGAAACACATGATTTAGCTTCAAATCAATTCGAAGTAAAAGGATTAGCTTCAAATCCATGCGATACAAATGATTCTGCAACAGATACATGCAATATAAGTGATATAGCTTCAAATGCAGACGAAAGAAAAGAGATAGCTTCAAATCCAAGCGAAACACATGATTTAGCTTCAAGACAATGCGATGTAGAATGTTTAGCTTCAAATCCATGCGAAACAAATGATTTAACATCAGATAGTTGCGATATAAGTGATATAGCTTCAAATGCAGACGAAACAAACGAGTTAGATTCAAATCCATGCAAAACACATGATTTAGCTGCAAATCAATGCGATGTAGAAGATTTAGCTTCAAATCCATGCGAAACAAATGATTTAACATCAGATAGTTGCGATATAAGTGATATAGCTTCAAATGCAGACGAATCAAACGAAATAGTTTCCAATCCAAGCGAAACACATGATTTAGCTTCAAAACAATGCGATGTAGAAGATTTAGCTTCAAATCCACGCGAAACACATGATTTAGCTTCAAATCAATTCGAAGTGGAAGGATTAGCTTCAAATCCATGCGATACAAATGATTTAGCTTCAGATACTTGCGATATAAGAGATATAGCTTCAAATGCAGACGAAACAAACGAGTTAGCGTCATAACCAAGCGAAACACATGATTTAGCTTTAAATCAATGCGATGTAGAAGGTTTAGCTTCAAATCCTTGCGAAACAAATGATTTAACATCAGGTACATGCGATATAAGTGATATAGCTACAAATGCAGGAGAAACAAACGAGTTAGCTTAAAATCCATGCAAAACAAATGATTATGCTTCAAATTAGTGCGATATAGAAGGTTTAGCTTCAAATCCATGCGACACAAATGATTTAGCTTCAGATACTTGCGATCTAAGTGATATAGTTTCAAATGCACGGCAAACAATCGAGTTAGCTTCAAATCCACGCAAAAACACATGATTAATCTTCAAATCAATGCTATATAGAAGCTTTAGCTTCAAATCCATGAGACACAAATGATTTAGCTTCAGATACTTGCGACATAAGAGATATAGCTTCAAATGCAGACGAAACAAACGAGATAGCTTCAAATCCAAGCGAAACACATGATTTAGCTTCAAATCAATGCGATGTAGAAGGTTTAACTTCAAATCCATGCGACACAAATGATTTAACATCAGATACTTGCGATATAAGAAATATATCTTCAAATGCAGTCGAAACAAACGAGTTAGCTTCAAATCCAAGCGAAACACATGATTTAGCTTCAAATCAATACTATGTAGAAGGTTTAGCTCAAATCCATGCGACACAAATGAATAAGCTTCAGATACTTGCGATATAAGTGATATACCATCACATGCAGACGAAACAAACGAGTTAGCTTCATATCCAAGCGAAACACGTGATTTAGCTTTAAATCAATGCGATGTAGAATGTTTAGCTTCAAATCCAAGCGAAACAAATTATTTAGCTTCAAACACTTTGGATATAAGTGATATAGCTTCAAATGCAGACGAAACAAACGAGTTAGCTTTAAGTCCATACAAAACACGTGACTAACCTTCAAATCAATGCTATGTAGAAGATTTAGCTTCAGATACTTGCGATATAAGTGATACAGCTTCAAATACAGACGAAACAAACGAGTTAGCTTCAAATCCATGCGTAACAAATGATTTAGCTTCAAATCAATGCGATGTAGAAGGTTTAGCTTCAAATCAATGCGAAAAAAAAGTTTTAACTTCAAACACTTGTGATATAAGTGATATAGCTTCAAATGCAGACGAAGCAAACGAGTTAGCTTCAAATCCATGCGAAACACATGATCCAGCTGCAAATAAATGCGATGTAGAACGTTTAGCTTCAAATCCATGCGAAAAAAAAGTTTTAACTTCAAACACTTGTGATATAAGTGATATAGCTTCAAATGCAGACGAAGCAAACGAGTTAGCTTCAAATCCATGCGAAACACATGATTTAGCTGCAAATCAATGCGATGTAGAAGATTTAACTTCAAATCCATGCGAAACAAATGATTTAACATCAGATACTTGCGATATAAGAAATATATCTTCAAATGCAGTCGAAACAAACGAGTTAGCTTCAAATGCAAGCGAAACACATGATTTAGCTTCAAATCAATACTATGTAGAAGGTTTAGCGTCAAATACACGCCAAATACATGATTTAGCTTCAAATCAATGCGATATAGAAGGTTTAGCTTCAAATCCATGCGAAGCAAGTGATTGAGCTTCAAATCAATTCGAAGTAGAAGGATTAGATTCAAATCCATGCGAAAAAAAAGTTTTAACTTCAAACACTTGTGATATAAGTGATATAGCTTCAAATGCAGACGAAGCAAACGAGTTAGCTTCAAATCCATGCGAAACACATGATCCAGCTGCAAATAAATGCGATGTAGAACGTTTAGCTTCAAATCCATGCGAAACAAATGATTTAACATCAGATAGTTGCGATATAAATGATATAGCTTCAAATGCAGACGAAACAAACGAGTTAGCTTCAAATCAAGCGAAACACATGATTTAGCTTCAAATCAATGCGATGTAGAAGGTTTAGCTTCAAATCCACGCGAAACACATGATTTAGCTTCAAATCAATGCGATATAGAAGGTTTAACTTCAAATCCATGCGAAAAAAATGATTTATTTTCAAACGCTTGGGATATATGTGATATAGCTTCAAATGCAGACGAAACAAACGAGTCAGCTTCAACTCCATGCGAAAAACATGATTTAGCTGCAAATCAATTCGAAGCAGAAGGATTAGCTTCAAATCCATGCGAAACAAATGATTTAACATCAGATAGTTGCGATATAAGTGATATAGCTTCAAATGCAGACGTAACAAACGAGATAGTTTCAAATCCAACAGAAACACATGATTTAGCTTGAAATCTTTGCGATGTAGAAGGTTTAGCTTCAAAACCACGCGAAACACATGATTTAGCTTCAAATCAATGCGATATAGAAGGTTTAGATTCAAATCGCTGCGACACAAATGATATAGCTTCAGATACTTGCGATATAAGAGATATAGCTTCAAATGCTGACGAAACAAACGAGATAGCTTCAAATCCATGCGAAACACATGATTTAGCTTCAAATCAATTGGAAGCAGAAGGATTAGCTTCATATCCAAGCGAAACACATGATCCAGCTTCAAATCAATGCGATGTAGAAAGTATAGCTTCAAATCCATGCGACACAATTGATTTAGCTTCAAAAACTTGCGATGTAGAAGGTTTAGCTTCAAATCCACGCGAAATACATGATTTATCTTCAAATCAATGCGATATAGAAGGTTTAGCTTCAAATACATGCGAAGCAAATGATTGAGCTTCAAATCAATTCGAAGTAGGAGGATTAGAATCAAATCCATGCGAAACAAATGATTTAGCATCAGATACATGCGATCTAAGTGGTATAGCTTCAAATGCAGGAGAATCAAACGAGTTAGCTTCAAATCCACACAAAAACACATGATAAATCTTCAAATCAATGCTATGTAGAAGCTTTAGCTTCAAATCCATGAGATACAAATGATTTAGCTTCAGACACTTGCGATATAAGAGATATAGCTTCCAATTCAGACGAAACAAACGAGATAGCTTCAAATCCAAGCGAAACACATGATTTAGCTTCAAATCAATGCGATGTAGAAGGTTTAGTTTCAAATCCACGCGAAAAAAATGATTTAGCTTCAAACACTTGGGATATAAGTGATATAGTTTCAAATGCAGACGAAACAAACGAGTTAGATTCAAATCCATGCGAAACAAATGATTTAACATCAGATAGTTGCGATATAAGTGATATAGCTTCAAATGCTGGGGAAACAAACGAGTTAGCTTTAAGTCCATACAAAACACGTGACTAACCTTCAAATCAATGCTATGTAGAAGATTTAGCTTCAGATACTTGCGATATAAGTGATACAGCTTCAAATACAGACGAAACAAACGAGTTAGCTTCAAATCCATGCGAAACACATGATTTAGCTTCAAATCAATGCTATGTAGAAGCTTTAGATTCAAATCCATGAGACACAAATGATTTAGCTTCAGATACTTGCGATATAAGAGATAAAGCTTCAAATTCAAACGAAACGAACGAGTTAGCTTCATATCCAAGCGAAACACATGATTTAGCTTTAAATAAATGCGATGTAGAAGGTTTAGCTTCAAATCCAAGCGAAACAAATGATTTAGCTTCAAACACTTGCGATATAAGAGATATAGCTTCAAATGCAGACGAAACAAACGAGATAGCTTCAAATCCATGCGAAACACATGATTTAGCTTCAAATCAATTCGAAGCAGAAGGATTAGCTTCAAATCCATGCGAAACAATGATTTAACATCAGATAGTTGCGATATTAGTTATATAGCATAAAATGCAGACGAAACAAACGAGATAGATTCAAATCCAAGTGAAACACATGATTTAGCTTCAAGTCAATGCGATGTAGAAGGTTTAGCTTCAAATCCACGCGAAACACATGATTTAGCTTCAAATAAATGCGATACAGAAGGTATAGCTTCAAAACCATGCGACACAAATTATATAGCTTCAGATACTTGCGATATAAGACATATAGCTTGAAATGCAGTGGAAACAAACGAGTTAGCTTCATATCCATGCGAAACACATGATTTAGCTTCAAATCGATTCGAAGTAGAAGGAATAGTTTCAAATCCGTGCGATACAAGTGATTCAGCATCAGATACATGCGATATAAGAGATATAGCTTCAAATGCAGGGGAAACAAACGAGTTAGCTTCAAATCCATACAAAACACGTGATTAAGCTTCAAATCAATGCGATGTAGAAGGTTTATCTTCAAATCCATGCGAACCAAATGATTTAACGTCAGATAGTTGCGATATATACGTGATATAGCTTCAAATGCAGACGAATCAAACGAGATAGTTTCAAATCCATGCGAAAAAAATGATTTACCTTCAAACGCTTGCGATATATGTGATATAGCTTCAAATGCAGACGAAACAAACGAGTTAGCTTCAAATCCATGCGAAACACATGATTTAGCTACAAATCAATGCGATGTAGAAGGTTTAGCTTCAAATCTATGCGAAACAAATGATTTAGCAGAGGATCTTGCGATATAAGTGACATAGCTTCAAATGCAGTCGAAACAAATGAGTTAGTTTCAAATCCAAGCGAATCACATGATTTAGCTTCAAATCAATGCGATGTAGACGGTTTAGCTTCAAATTAATGCGATGTAGAAGGTTTAGCTACAAAGCCATGCGATGTAGAAGGTTTAGCTACAAAGCCATGCGAAACAAATTATTTAGCATCAGATACTTGCGATATAATTGATATAGCTTCAAATGCAGGCGAAACAAACGAGTTAGCTTCAAATCCATGCGAAACACATGACCTAGCTGCAAATCAATGCGATGTAGAAGGTTTAGCTTCAAATCCATGCGAAACAAATGATTTAGCAGAGGAACTTGCGATTCAAGTGATATAGCTTCAAATGCAGGGGAATCAAACAAGTTAGCTTCAAATCCATGCAAAACACATGATTAAGATTCAAATCAATGATATGTAGTAGGATTAGCTTCAAACCCATGCGACACAAATGATTTAGATTCAATTACTTGCGATATAAGTGATATAGATTCAAATGCAGACGAAACAAACGTATCATTTTCAAATCCAAGCGAAACACATGATTTAGCTTCAAATCAATGCGAAGTAGAAGGCTTAACTTCAAACCCATGCGACACAAATGATTTAGATTCAATTACTTGCGATATAAGTGATATAGATTCAAATGCGGACGAAACAAACGTGACAGCTTCATATCCAAGCGAAACACATGATTTAGCTTTAACTGCATGCGATGTAGAAGGTTTAGCTTCAAATCCATGCGAAACAAATGAGTTAGCTTCAAATCGATGCGATATAGAAAGTTTAGCTTCAAATCCAAGCGATTCACATGATTTAGCTTCAAATCAATGCGATGTAGATGGTTTAGCTTCAAATTCATGCGATGTAGAAGGTTTAGCTTCAAAGCCATGCGATGTAGAAGGTTTAGCTTCAAAGCCATGCGAAACAAATGATTTAGCATCAGATACTTGCGATATAATTGATATAGCTTCAAATGCAGGCGATACAAACGAGTTCGGTTCAAATCCATGCGAAACACATGAGCTAGCTGCAAATCAATGCGATGTAGAAGGTTTAGCTTCAAATCCATGCGAAACAAATGATTTAGCAGAGGAACTTGCGATATAAGTGATATAGCTGCAAATGCAGGGGAAACAAACGAGTTAGCTTCAAATCCATGCAAAACACATGATTAAGATTCAAATCAATGATATGTAGTAGGATTAGCTTCAAACCCATGCGACACAAATGATTTAGATTCAATTACTTGCGATATAAGTGATATAGATTCAAATGCATACGAAACAAACGAGTTAGATTCAAATCCATGGGAAACACATGATTTAGCTGCAAATCAAGGCGATGTAGAAGATTTAGCTTCAAAACCATGCGAAACAAATGATTAAGATTCAATTACTTGCGATATAAGTGATATAGATTCAAATGCAGACGAAACAAACGTATCATCTTCAAATCCAAGCGAAACACATGATTTAGCTTCAAATCAATGCGAAGAAGAAGGCTTAGCTTCAAACCCATGCGACACAAATGATTTAGATTCAATTACTTGCGATATAAGTGATATAGATTCAAATGCAGGCGAAACAAACGAGTTAGCATCAAATCCATGCGAAACACATGATTCAGCTGCAAATCAATGCGATGTAGAAGGTTTAGCTTCAAATCCATGCGAAACAAATGATTTAGCAGAGGAACTTGCGATATAAGTGATATAGCTTCAAATGCAGGGGAAACAAACGAGTTAGCTTCAAATCCATATAAAACACGTGATTAAGTTTCAAGTCAATGCGATGTAGAAGGTTTATCTTCAAATCCATGCGAACCAAATGATTTAACATCAGATAGTTGCGATATAAGTGATATAGCTTCAAATGCAGACGAATCAAACGAGATAGTTTCAAATCCATGCGAAAAAAATGATTTGCTTTCAAACGCTTGCGATATATGTGATATAGCTTCAAATGCAGACGAAACAAACGAGTTAGCTTCAAATCCATGCGAAACACATGATTCAGCTGCAAATAAATGTGATGTAGAAGGTTTAGCTTCAAATCGATGCGAAACAATGATTTAACATCAGATAGTTGCGATATTAGTTATATAGCTTCAAATGCAGACGAAACAAACGAGATAGATTCAAATCCAAGCGAAACACATGATTTAGCTTCAAATCAATTCGAAGTAGAAGGAATAGTTTCAAATCCGTGCGATACAAATGATTCAGCATCAGATACATGCGATATAAGAGATATAGCTTCAAATGCAGACGAAACAAACGAGTTAGCTTGTTATCCAAGCGAAACACATGATTTAGATTTAAATAAATGCGATGTAGAAGCTTTAGCTTCAAATCCATGCGAAACAAATTATTTAGTTTCAAACACGTGGGATATAAGTGATATAGCTTCAAATGCATACGAAACAAACGAGTTAGCTTCCATTCCATGCGAAACACATGATTTAGCTGCAAATCAATGCGATGTAGAAGATTTAGCTTCAAATCCATGCGAAACAAATGATTTAACATCAGATACATGCGATATAAATGATATAGCTTCAAATGCAGACGAAACAAACGAGATAGTTTCAAATCCAAGCGAAACACATGATTTAGCTTCAAGGCAATGCGATGTAGAAGGTTTAGCTTCAAATCCACGCTAAACACATGATTTCGCTTCAAATCAATCCGATATAGAAGGTTTAGCTTCAAATCCATGCGAAACAAATGATTTAACATCAGATAGTTTCGATATAAGTGATATAGCTTCAAATGCAGACGAAATAAACGAGTTAGATCCAAATCCAAGCGATTCACATGATTTAGCTTCAAATCAATGCGATCTACAAGGTTTAGCTTCAAATCCACGCGAAACACATGATTTAGCTTCAAATAAATGCGATATAGAAGGTTTAGCTTCAAATCCACGCGACACTAATTATATAGCTTCAGATACTTGCGATATAAGATATATAGCTTCAAATGCAGTCGAAACAAACGAGTTGGCTTCATATCATGCGAAACACATGATTTAGCTTCAAATCAATTCGAAGTAGAATGATTAGTTTGAAATCCATGCGATACAAATGATTAAGCATCAGATACATGCGATATAAGTGATATAGCGTCAAATGCAGACGAAATAAACGAGTTAGGTACAAATCCAAGCGAATCACATGATTTAGCTTCAAATCATTGCGATGTAGAATGTTTAACTTCAAATCCATGCGAAACAAATGATTTATTTTCAAACGCTTGGGATATATGTGATATAGCTTCAAATGCAGACGAAACAAACGAGTCAGCTTCAACTCCATGCGAAACACATGATTTAGCTGCAAATCAATTCGAAGCAGAAGGATTAGCTTCAAATCCATGCGACACAAATGAATAAGCTTCAGATACTTGCGATATAAGTGATATAGCTTCAAATGCAGACGAAACAACGAATTAGCTTCATATCCAAGCAAAACACATGATTTAGCTTCAAATCAATTCGAAGTAGAAGGATTAGCTTCAAATCCATGCGATACAGATGATTTAGCTTCAGATACTTGCGATATAAGAGATATTGCTTCAAATGCAAACGAAAGAACGAGTTAGCATCATATTCAAACGAAACACATGATTTAGCTTTAAATCAATGCGATGTAGAAGGTTTAGCTTCAAATCCATGCGATACAAATGATTCAACATCAGATAGTTGCGATATAAGTGATATAGCTTCAAATGCTGGGAAAACAAACGAATTAGCTTTAAGTCCATACAAAACACGTGACTAACCTTCAAATCAATGCTATGTAGAAGATTTAGCTTCAGATACTTGCGATATAAGTGATACAGCTTCAAATACAGACGAAACAAACGAGTTAGCTTCAAATCCATGCGTAACACATGATTTAGCTTCAAATCAATGCGATGTAGAAGATTTAGCTTCAAATCAATGCGAAAAAGAAGTTTTAACTTCAAACACTTGTGATATAAGTGATATAGCTTCAAATGCAGACGAAGCAAACGAGTTAGCTTCAAATCCATGCGAAACACATGATCCAGCTGCAAATAAATGCGATGTAGAACGTTTAGATACAAATCCATGAGAAAAAAAAGTTTTAACTTCAAACACTTGCGATATAAGTGATATAGCTTCAAATGCAGACGAAACAAACGAGATAGTTTCAAATCCAAGCGAAACACATGATTTAGCTTCAAATCAATGCGATCTACAAGGTTTAGCTTCAAATCCACGCGAAACACATGATTTAGCTTCAAATAAATGCGATATAGAAGTTTTAGCTTCAAATCCATGCGACACTAATTATATAGCTTCAGATGCTTGCGATATAAGAGATATAGCTTCAAATGCAGACGAAACAAACGAGTTAGCTTGTTATCCAAGCGAAACACATGATTTAGATTTAAATAAATGCGATGTAGAAGGTTTAGCTTCAAATCCATGCGAAACAATGGTTTAACATCAGATGGTTGCGATATTAGTTATATAGCTTCAAATGCAGACGAAACAAACGAGCTAGATTCAAATCCAAGCGAAACACTTGATTTAGCTCCAAATCAATTCGAAGTAGAAGGATTAGCTTCAAATCCATGCGACACAAATGATATAGCTTCAGATACTTGCGATATAAGAGATATAGCTTCAAATGCAGACGAAACAAACGAGTTAGCTTCATATCCATGCGAAACACACGATTTAGCTTCAAATCAATTCGAAGTAGAAGGATTAGCTTCAAATCCATGCGAAACATATGATTTAACATCAGATAGTTGCGATACAAGTGATATAGCTTCAAATGCAGAGAAAAAATCGAGTTAGCTTCAAATCCATACAAAACACATGATTAAGCTTCAAATCAATGCGATGTAGAAGGTTTATCTTTAGATCCATGCGAAACAAATGATTTAGCTTTAAATCAATGCGATGTACAAGGTTTAGATTCAAATCCTTGCGTAACAAATGATTTAGCTTCAAACACTTGGGATATAAGAGATATAGCTTCAAATGCAGACGAAACAAACGAGTTAGTTTCATATCCAAGCGAAACACATGATTCAGCTTTAAATCAATACGATGTAGAAGGTTTAGCTTCAAATCCATGCGGTACAAATGATTTAGCTTCAGATACTCGCGATATAAGTGATATAGCTTCAAATGCACACGAAACAATCGAGCTAGCTTCAATTCCATGCGACACACATGATTTAGCTTCAAATCAATGCGATGTAGAAGGTTTAGCTTCAAATCCATGCGAAACAAATGATTTAGCAGAGGATCTTGCGATATAAGTGACATAGCTTCAAATGCAGTCGAAACAAACGAGTTAGCTTCAAATCCATGCGAAACACATGACCTAGCTGCAAATCAATGCGATGTAGTAGGTTTAGCTTCAAATCCATGCGAAACAAATGATTTAGCAGAGGATCTTGCGATATAAGTGACATAGCTTCAAATGCAGTCGAAACAAATGAGTTAGTTTCAAATCCAAGCGAATCACATGATTTAGCTTCAAATCAATGCGATGTAGACGGTTTAGCTTCAAATTAATGCGATGTAAAAGGTTTAGCTACAAAGCCATGCGATGTAGAAGGTTTAGCTACAAAGCCATGCGAAACAAATTATTTAGCATCAGATACTTGCGATATAATTGATATAGCTTCAAATGCAGGCGAAACAAACGAGTTAGCTTCAAATCCATGCGAAACACATGACCTAGCTGCAAATCAATGCGATGTAGAAGGTTTAGCTTCAAATCCATGCGAAACAAATGATTTAGCAGAGGAACTTGCGATTCAAGTGATATAGCTTCAAATGCAGGGGAATCAAACAAGTTAGCTTCAAATCCATGCAAAACACATGATTAAGATTCAATTACTTGCGATATAAGTGATATAGATTCAAATGCAGACGAAACAAACGTATCATCTTCAAATCCAAGCGAAACATATGATTTAGCTTCAAATCAATGCGAAGTAGAAGGCTTAGCTTCAAACCCATGCGACACAAATGATTTAGATTCAATTACTTGCGATATAAGTGATATAGATTCAAATGCGGACGAAACAAACGTGACAGCTTCATATCCAAGCGAGACACATGATTTAGCTTCAAATCAATTCGAAGTAGAAGGATTAGCATCAAATCTATGCGATACAAATGATTTAGCATCAGATACATGCGAAATAAGTGAATTAGCTTCAAATGCAGACGAAATAAACGAGTTAGCTTCAAATCCATACAAAACACGTGATTAAGCTTCAAATCAATGCGATGTAGAAGGTTTATTTTCAAATCCATGCGAACCAAATGATTTAACATCAGATAGTTGCGATATAAGTGATACAGCTTCAAATGCAGACGTATCAAACGAGATAGTTTCAAATCCATGCGAAAAAAATGATTTGCTTTCAAACGCTTGCGATATATGTGATATAACTTCAAATGCAGACGAAACAAACGAGTTAGCCTCAAATCCATGCGAAACAAATGATTCAGCAGAGGAACTTGCGATATAAGTGATATAGCTTCAAATGCAGTCGAAACAAATGAGTTAGCTTCAAATCCAAGCGAATCACATGATTTAGCTTCAAATCAATGCGATGTAGACGGTTTAGCTTCAGATTAAAGCGATGTAGAAGGTTTAGCTTCAAAGCCATGCGAAACAAATGACTTAGCTTCAAATCGATGCGATATAGAAAGTTTAGCTGCAAATCCAAGCGATTCACATGATTTAGCTTCAAATCAATGCGATGTAGACGGTTTAGCTTCAAATTCATGCGATGTAGAAGGTTTAGCTTCAAAGCCATCCGATGTAGAAGGTTTAGCTTCAAAGCCATGCGAAACAAATGATTTAGCATCAGATACTTGCGATATAATTGATATAGCTTCAAATGCAGGCGATACAAACGAGTTCGGTTCAAATCCATGCGAAACACATGACCTAGCTGCAAATCAATGCGATGTAGAAGGTTTAGCTTCATATCCATGCGAAACAAATGATTTAGCAGAGGAACTTGCGATATAAGTGATATAGCTGCAAATGCAGGGGAAACAAACGAGTTAGCTTCAAATCCATGCAAAACACATGATTAAGATTCAAATCAATGATATGTAGTAGGATTAGCTTCAAACCCATGCGACACAAATGATTTAGATTCAATTACTTGCGATATAAGTGATATAGATTCAAATGCATACGAAACAAACGAGTTAGATTCAAATCCATGGGAAACACATGATTTAGCTGCAAATCAAGGCGATGTAGAAGATTTAGCTTCAAAACCATGCGAAGCAAATGATTGAGCTTCAAACTCTTGGGATATAGGTGATATAGCTTCAAATGCAGGAGAAACAAACGAGTTAGCTTCATATCCAAGCGAAACACATGATTTAGCTTCAAATCAATGCGATGTAGAAGGTTTAGCTTCAAATCCATGCTATGTAGAATGTTTAGCTTCTAATCAATGCGATGTAGAAGGTTTAGCTTGAAATCAATGCGATATAGAAGGTTTAGCTTCAAATCAATGCGATGTAGAAGGTTTAGTTTCAAATCCAAGCGATACAAATGATTTAGCTCCAGTCACTTGCGATATAAGTGATATAGCTTCACATGCAGAGGAAACAAACGAGTTTGCTTCAAATCCATGCGAAACACATGATTTAGCATCAAACGAGTGCGAAGTAAAAGTTTTAGCTTCAAATCCATTCGAAACAAATGATTTAGCTTCAAATCAAAGCGAAGTAGAAGGCTTAGCATCAAATCCATGCGACACAAATGATTTAGCATCAGATAGATGCGATATAAGTGATATAGCTTCAAATTCTGGAGAAACAAACGAGTTAGCTTAAAATCCATGCGAAACACATGACTAAGCTTCAAATCAATGCGATGTAGAAGGTATAGTTCAAATCCATGCGACACAAATGATTTAGAATCAGATACATGCGATATAAGTGATATAGCTTCAAATGCAGGAGAAACAAACGGGTTAGCTCCAATTCCATGCGAAACAAATGATTTAGGTTCTGATACTTGCGATATAAGTGATATAGCTTCAAATGCAGACGAATCAAACGAGCTAGCTCCAATTCCACGCGACACAAATGATTTAGCTGCAAATCAATGCGATGTAGAAGGTATAGCTTCAAATGCATGCGAAACAAACGATTTAGGTTCTGATACTTGCGATATAAGTGATAAAGCTTCAAATGCACACGAAACAAACGAGTTAGCTTCAAATCCATGCGAAAAACATGATTTAGCTGCAAATCAATGCTATGTAGAAGGTTTAGCGACACAAATGATTTAGATTCAGATACTGCGACAAAAATGATTCAGCTTCAGATACTTGCGATATAAGTGATATAGCTTCAAATGCAGATGAAACAATCGAGTTAGATCCAAATCCAAGCGAAACACATGATTTAGCATCAAATCATTGCGTTGTAGAAGGTATAGTTCCAAATCCATTCGAAACACATGATTTAGCTTCAAAGCAATGCGATGTAGTAGGTTTAGCTTCATATCTACGCGAAACAAATGAATGAGATTCAAACACTTGGGAAATAGGTGAAATAGCTTCAACTGCATGCGAAACAAACGAGTTAGCTTCAAATCGATGCGAAACACATGATTTAGCTACAAATCAATTCGAGGCAGAAGGTTTATCTTCAAATCCATGTGACACAAATGATTTGGCTTCATATACTTGCGATATAAATGATATAGCTTCAAATGCGTGCGAAACAAACGAGTTAGCTTCAAATCCATGCGAAACACATGATTTAGCTGCAAATCAATGCGATGTAGAAGATTTAGCTTCAAATCCATGCGAAACAAATGATTTAACATCAGATACATGCGATATAAGTGATATAGCTTCAAATGCAGACGAAACAAACGAGATATTTTCAAATCCAAGCGAAACACATGATTTAGCTTCAAGGCAATGCGATGTAGAAGGTTTAGCTTCAAATCCACGCGAAACACATGATTTCGCTTCAAATCAATCCGATATAGAAGGTTTAGCTTCAAATCCATGCGAAACAAATGATTTAACATCAGATAGTTTCGATATAAGTGATATAGCTTCAAATGCAGACGAAACAAACGAGTTACCTTCATATCCAAGCGAAACACATAATTTAGCTTCAAATCCATGCGAAACAAATTATTTAGCATAAGATACTTGCGACTTAAATGATATAGCTTCAAATGCAGGGGAAACAAACGAGTTAGATCCAAATCCATGCAAAACACATGATTAAGCTTCAAATCAATACTATGTAGAAGGTTTAGCATCAAATGCATGCGACACAAATGATTTAGCTTCACATACTTGCGATATATGTGACATAGCTTCAAATGCAGACGAAACAATCGAGTTGGATCCAAATTCAAGCGAAACACGTGATTTAGCACCAAATCAATGCGATGTAGAAGGTTTAGTTTCAAATCCATCCGAAACACATGATTTAGCTTCAAAGCAATGCGATGTGGAAGGTTTAGCTTCATATCTATGCGAAACAAATGAATGAGTTTCAAATACTTGGGATATAGGTGATATAGCTTCAACTGCATGCGAAACAAACGAGTTAGCTTCAAATCCATGCGAAACACATGATTTAGCTGTAAATGAATGCAATGTACAAGGTTTAGCTTCAAATCCATGCGAAACAAATGATTTGGCTTCAAATACTTGCGATATAAATGATATAGATTCACATGCAGACGAAACAAACGAGTTATCTTCATATCCAAGCGAAACACATGATTTAGCTTCAAATCAATGCGACACACACGATTTAGCTTCAAATTAATTCGAAGTACACGGCTAAGATTCAAATCCATGCGATGTAAAAGGTTTAGCTTCAAATCCAAGCGAAACACATGATTTAGCTTCAAATCAATGCGATATAGAAGGTTTAGCATCATATCCATGCGAAACAAATGATTTAGCATCAGATATTTGCGATATAAGTGATATAGTTTCAAATACAAGGGAAACTAACGAGTTAGTTTCAAATCCATGCAAAACACATGATTAAGCTTCAAATCAATACTATGTAGAAGGTTTAGCATCAAATGCATGCGACACAAATGATTTAGCTTCACATACTTGCGATATAAGTGACATAGCTTCAAATGCAGACGAAACAATCGAGTTGGATCCAAATTCAAGCGAAACACGTGATTTAGCACCAAATCAATGCGATGTAGAAGGTTTAGTTTCAAATCCATCCGAAACACATGATTTAGCTTCAAAGCAATGCGATGTGGAAGGTTTAGCTTCATATCTATGCGAAAGAAATGAATGAGTTTCAAATACTTGGGATATAGGTGATATAGCTTCAACTGCATGCGAAACAAACGAGTTAGCTTCAAATCCATGCGAAACACATGATTTAGCTGCAAATGAATGCAATGTACAAGGTTTAGCTTCAAATCCATGCGAAACAAATGATTTGGCTTCAAATGCAGACGAAACAAACGAATCAGCTTCAAATCTATGCGATGTAGAAGGTTTAGCTTCATATCCATGCGAAACCAATGATTTAGCTTCAGATACTTGCGAAATAAGTGATATAGCTTCACATGCAGACGAAACAAACGAGTTAGATTCAAATCCATGCGAAACACATGATTTATCTTCAAATCAATGCGATGTGGAAGGATTAGCTTCAAATCCATGCGACACAAATGATTTAGCTTCAGATACGTGCGATATAAGTGATACAGTTTCAAATGCAGACGAAAAAAACGAGGTAGCTTCAAATCCAAGCGAAACACATGATTTAGCTTCAAATCAATGCGATGTAGAAGGTTTAACTTCAAATCCATGCGAAACAAATGATTTACTTTCAAACGCTTGGGATATATGTGATATAGCTTCAAATGCAGACGAAACAAACGAGTTAGCTTCAAATCCATGCGAAACACATGATTTAGCTTCAAATCAATTCGAAGCAGAAGGATTAGCTTCAATTCCATCTGACACAAATGATTTAACATCAGATAGTTGCGATATAAGTAATATAGCTTCAAATGCAGACGGAACAAACGAGTTAGCTCCAAATCCAAGCGAATCACATGATTTAGCCTGAAATCATTGCGATGTAGAAGGTTTAGCTACAAATCCAAGCGAAACACATGATTTAGCTTCAAAACCATGCGATGTAGAAGGTTTAGCTTCAAATCCATGCGAAACAAATGATTTAACATCAGATAGTAGCGATATAAGTGATATAGCTTCAAATGCAGACGAAATAAACGAGTTAGCTCCAAATCCAAGCGAACCACATGATGTAGCTTCAAATCATTGCGATGTAGAAGGTTTAACTTCAAATCCATGCGAAACAAATGATTTACTTTCAAACGCTTGGGATATATGTGATATAGCTTCAAATGCAGACGAAATAAACGAGTTAGCTCCAAATCCAAGCGAATCACATGATTTAGCTTCAAGTCATTGCGATGTAGAAGGTTTAGCTTCAAATCCATGCGATACACATGATTTAGCTTGAAATCAATTCGACATAGAAGGTTTAGCTTCAAATCCATGCGATACAAATGATTCAGCATCAGATACATGCGATATAAGGAATGTAGCTTCAAATTCAGGAGAAACAAACGAGTTAGCTTCAAATCCATGCAAAACACATGATTATGCTTCAAATCAATGCGATGTAGAAGGTTTAGCTCCAATCCAAGCGAAACAAATGATTTAACATCAGATAGTTGCGATATAAGTGATATAGCTTCAAATGAAGACGAAATTAACGAGTTAGCTTCAAATCCAAGCGAACCACATGATTTAGCTTCACATCATTGCGATGTAGAAGGTTTAGCTTCAAATCCACGCGAAACACATGATTTAGCTTCAAATCAATTAGAAGTAGAAGGATTAGTTACAAATCCATGCGATACAAATGATTCAGCATCAGATACACGCGATATAAGTGATATAACGTCAAATGCAGACGTAACAAAAGAGATGGCTTCAAATCCAAGCGAAACACATGATTTAGCTTCATAAAAATGCGATGTAGAAGGTTTAGCTTCAAATCCACGCGAAACACATGATTTAGCTTCAGATCAATTCGAAGTAGAAGGATTAGTTTCAAATCCATGCGAAACAAATGATTCAGCATCAGATACATGCGATATAAGTGATATAGCGTCAAATGCAGACTTAACAAAAGAGATAGCTTCAAATCCAAGCGAAACACATGATTTAGCTTCATAACAATGCGATGTAGAAGGTTTAGCTTCAAATCCATGCGAAACAAATGATTTAACATCAGATAGTTGCGATATAAATGATATAGCTTCGAATACAGGGGAAACAAACGAGTTAGCTTCTAATCCATGCGAAACACATGATTTATCTGCAAATCAATGCGATGTAGACGGTTTAGCTTCAAATCCATGCGAAACAAATGATTTAACATCAGATAGTTGCGATATAAGTTATATAGCTTCAAATGCAGACGGAACAAACGAGATAGCTTCAAATCCAAGCGAATCACATGATTTAGCTTCAAATAATTGCGATATAGAAGGTTTAGCTTCAAATCCACGCGAAACACATGATTTAGCTTGATATCAATGCGATATAGAAGGTTTAGCTTCAAATACATGTGACACAAATGATTTCGCTTCAGATACTTGCGATATACGAGATATAGCTTCAAATGCAGACGAAACAAACTAGTTAGCTTCATATCCAAGCGAAACACGTGATTTAGCTTTAAATCAATTAGATGTAGAAGGTTTAGCTTCAAATCCATGCGAAACAAATGATTTAGCTTCAAACACTTGGGATATAAGTGATATAGCTTCAAATGCAGACGATACAAACGAGTTAACTTCAAATTCATGCGAAACACATGATTTAGCTGCAAATCAATGCGATGTAGAAGGTTTAGCTCCAATCCATGCGAAACAAATGATTTAACATCAGATAGTTGCGATATAAGTGATATAGCTTCAAATGAAGACGAAATAAACGAGTTAGCTCCAAATCCAAGCGAATCACATGATTTAGCTTCAAATCATTGCAATGTAGAAGGCTTAGCTTCAAATCCACGCGAAACACATGATTTAGCTTCAAATCAATTTGAAGTAGAAGGATTAGTTTCAAATCCATGCGATACAAATGATTCAGCATCAGATACATGCTTTATAAGTGATATAGCGTCAAATGCAGACGTAACAAAAGAGATAACTTCAAATCCAAGCGAAACACATGATTTAGCTTCATAACAATGCGATGTAGAAGGTTTAGCTTCAAATCCATGCGAAACAAATGATTTAACATCAGATAGTTGCGATATAAATGATATAGCTTCGAATACAGGGGAAACAAACGAGTTAGCTTCTAATCCATGCGAAACACATGATTTAGCAGCAAATCAATGCGATGTAGAAGGTTTAGCTTCAAATCCATGCGAAACACATGATTTAGCTTCAAATCAATTCGAAGCGGAAGGATTAGCTTCAATTCCATGTGACACAAATGATTTAACATCAGATAGTTGCGATATAAGTGATATAGCTTCAAATGAAGACGAAATAAACGAGTTAGCTCCAAATCCATGCGAATCACATGATTTAGCCTCAAATCATTGCGATGTAGAACGTTTAGCTACAAATCCACGCGAAACACATGATTTAGCTACAAATCAATTCGAAGCGGAAGGATTAGCTTCAATTCCATGTGACACAAATGATTTAACATCAGATAGTTGCGATATAAGTGATATAGCTTCAAATGCAGACGAAATTAACGAGTTAGCTCCAAATCCAAGCGAACCACATGATTTTGCTTCAAATCATTGCGATGTAGAAGGTTTAGCTTCAAATCCACGCGAAACACATGATTTAGCTTCAAATCAATTAGAAGTAGAAGGATTAGTTACAAATCCATGCGATACAAATGATTCAGCATCAGATACACGCGATATAAGTGATATAGCGTCAAATGCAGACGTAACAAAAGTGATAACTTCAAATCCAAGCGAAACACATGATTTAGCTTCATAACAATGCGATGTAGTAGGTTTAGCTTCAAATCCATGGGAAACAAATGATTTAACATCAGATAGTAGCGATATAAGTGATATAGCTTCAACTGCAGACGAAATAAACGAGTTAGCTCCAAATCCAAGCGAACCACATGATTTAGCTTCAAATCAATTCGAAGCGGAAGGATTAGCTTCAATTCCATGTGACACAAATGATTTAACATCAGATAGTTGCGATATAAGTGATATAGCTTCAAATGCAGACGAAATAAACGAGTTAGCTCCAAATCCAAGCGAATCACATGATTTAGCTTCAAGTCATTGCGATGTAGAAGGTTTAGCTTCAAATCCATGCGATACACATGATTTAGCTGGAAATCAATGCGATATAGAAGGTTTAGCTTCAAATCCATGTGACACAAACGATTTCGCTTCAGATACTTGCGATATAAGTGATATAGCTTCGAATGCAGACGAAATAAACGAGTTAGGTCCAAATCCACGCGAAACAAATGATTTAGCTTCAAATCATTGCGATGTAGAAGATTTAGCTTCAAATCCACGCGAAACACATGATTTAGCTTCAAATCAATTAGAAGTAGAAGGATTAGTTACAAATCCATGCGATACAAATGATTCAGCATCAGATACATGCGATATAAGTGATATAGCGTCAAATGCAGACGTAACAAAAGAGATAACTTCAAATCCAAGCGAAACACATGATTTAGCTTCATAACAATGCGATGTAGAAGGTTTAGCTTCAAATCCATGCGAAACAAATGATTTAACATCAGATAGTAGCGATATAAGTGATATAGCTTCAACTGCAGACGAAATAAACGAGTCAGCTCCAAATCCAAGCGAATCACATGATTTAGCCTCAAATCATTGCGATGTAGAAGGTTTAGCTACAAATCCAAGAGAAACACATGATTTAGCTTCATAACGATGCGATGTAGAAGGTTTAGCTTCAAATCCATGCGAAACAAATGATTTAACATCAGATAGTAGCGATATAAGTGATATAGCTACAAATGCAGACGAAATAAACGAGTTAGCTCCAACTCCAAGCGAACCACATGATGTAGCTTCAAATCATTGCGATGTAGAAGGTTTAACATCAAATCCATGCGAAACAAATGATTTACTTTCAAACGTTTGGGATATATGTGATATAGCTTCAAATGCAGACGAAACAAACGAGTTAGCTTCAAATCCATGCGAAACACATGATTTAGCTTCAAATCAATTCGAAGCAGAAGGATTAGCTTCAATTCCATCTGACACAAATGATTTAACATCAGATATTTGCGATATAAGTAATATAGCTTCAAATGCAGACGGAACAAACGAGATAGCTTCAAATCCAAGCGAATCACATGATTTAGCTTCAAATCATTGCGATGTAGAAGGTTTAGCTTCAAATCCACGCGAAACACATGATTTAGCTTGAAATCAATGCGATATAGAAGGTTTAGCTTCAAATACATGTGACACAAATGATTTCGCTTCAGATACTTGCGATATAAGTGATATAGCTTCGAATGCAGACGAAATAAACGAGTTAGGTCCAAATCCACGTGAAACAAATGATTTAGCTTCAAACTAATGCGATGTAGAAAATTTAAATTCAAATCCAAGCGAATCACATGATTTAGCTTCAAATCAATGCGATGTAGAATGTTTAGCTTCAAATACATGTGACACAAATGATTTCGCTTCAGATACTTGCGATATACGAGATATAGCTTCAAATGCAGACGAAACAAACTAGTTAGCTTCATATCCAAGCGAAACACGTGATTTAGCTTTAAATCAATTAGATGTAGAAGGTTTAGCTTCAAATCCATGCGAAACAAATGATTTAGCTTCAAACACTTGGGATATAAGTGATATAGCTTCAAATGCAGATGATACAAACGAGTTAGCTTCAAATTCGTGCGAAACAGATGATTTAGCTGCAAATCAATGCGATGTAGAAGGTTTAGCTCCAATCTATGCGAAACAAATGATTTAACATCAGATAGTTGCGATATAAGTGATATAGCTTCAAATGAAGACGAAATAAACGAGTTAGCTCCAAATCCAAGCGAATCACATGATTTAGCTTCAAGTCATTGCGATGTAGAAGGTTTAGCTTCAAATCCATGCGAAACAAATGATTTAACATCAGATAGTTCCGATATAAATGATATAGCTTCGAATACAGGGGAAACAAACGAGTTAGTTTCTAATCCATGCGAAACACATGATTTAGATGCAAATCAATGCGATGTAGAAGGTTTAGCTTCAAATCTATGCAAAACAAATGATTTAACATCAGATAGTTGCGATATAAGTGATATAGATTCAAATGCAGACGAAATTAACGAGTTAGCTCCAAATCCAAGCGAACCACATGATTTAGCTTCAAATCATTGCGATGTAGAAGGTTTAGCTTCAAATCCACGCGAAACACATGATTTAGCTTCAAATCAATTAGAAGTAGAAGGATTAGTTACAAATCCATGCGATACAAATGATTCAGCATCAGATACATGCGATATAAGTGATATAGCGTCAAATGCAGACGTAACAAAAGAGATAACTTCAAATCCAAGCGAAACACATGATTTAGCTTCATAACAATGCGATGTAGAAGGTTTAGCTTCAAATCCATGCGAAACAAATGATTTAACATCAGATAGTAGCGATATAAGTGATATAGCTTCAACTGCAGACGAAATAAACGAGTTAGCTCCAAATCCAAGCGAACCGCATGATTTAGCTTCAAATCAATTCGAAGCGGAAGGATTAGCTTCAATTCCATGTGACACAAATGATTTAACATCAGATAGTTGCGATATAAGTGATATAGCTTCAAATGAAGACGAAATAAACGAGTCAGCTCCAAATCCAAGCGAATCACATGATTTAGCCTCAAATCATTGCGATTTAGAAGGTTTAGCTACAAATCCAAGAGAAACACATGATTTAGGTTCATAACGATGCGATGTAGAAGGTTTAGCTTCAAATCCATGCGAAACAAATGATTTAACATCAGATAGTAGCGATATAAGTGATATAGCTTCAAATGGAGACGAAATAAACGAGTTAGCTCCAACTCCAAGCGAACCACATGATGTAGCTTCAAATCATTGCGATGTAGAAGGTTTAACATCAAATCCATGCGAAACAAATGATTTACTTTCAAACGTTTGGGATATATGTGATATAGCTTCAAATGCAGACGAAACAAACGAGTTAGCTTCAAATCCATGCGAAACACATGATTTAGCTTCAAATCAATTCGAAGCAGAAGGATTAGCTTCAATTCCATCTGACACAAATGATTTAACATCAGATAGTTGCGATATAAGTTATATAGCTTCAAATGCAGACGGAACAAACGAGGTAGCTTCAAATCCAAGCGAATCACATGATTTAGCTTCAAATAATTGCGATGTAGAAGGTTTAGCTTCAAATCCACGCGAAACACATGATTTGGCTTGAAATCAATGCGATATAGAAGGTTTAGCTTCAAATACACGTGAACCAAATGATTTCGCTTCAGATACTTGTGATATAAGAGATATAGCTTCAAATGCAGACGAAACAAACTAGTTAGCTTCATATCCAAGCGAAACACGTGATTTAGCTTTAAATCAATTAGATTTAGAAGGTTTAGCTTCAAATCCATGCGAAACAAATGATTTCGCTTCAGATACTTGCGATATAGGAGATATAGCTTCAAATGCAGCCGAAACAAACGAGTTAGCTTCATATCCCAGCGAAAAACATGATTTAGCATTAAATCAATGCAATGTAGATGGTTTAACTTCAAATCCAAGCGAAACAAATGATTTAGCTACAAACACTTGGGATATAAGTGATATAGCTTCAAATGAAGACGAAATAAACGAGTTAGCTACAAATCCAAGCGAATCACATGATTTAGCTTCAAATCATTGCGATGTAGAAGGTTTAGCTACAAATCCACGCGAAACACATGATTTAGCTTCAAATCAATTTGAAGTAGAAGGATTAGTTTCAAATCCATGCGATACAATTGATTCAGCATCAGATACATGCGATATAAGTGATATAGCGTCAAATGCAGACGTAACAAAAGAGATAACTTCAAATCCAAGCGAAACACATGATTTAGCTTCATAACAATGCGATGTAGAAGGTTTAGCTTCAAATCCATGCGAAACAAATGATTTAACATCAGATAGTTGCGATATAAATGATATAGCTTCGAATACAGGGGAAACAAACGAGTTAGCTTCTAATCCATGCGAAACACATGATTTAGCTGCAAATCAATGCGATGTAGAAGGTTTAGCTTCAAATCCATGCGAACCACATGATTTAGCTTCAAATCAATTCGAAGCGGAAGGATTAGCTTCAATTCCATGTGACACAAATGATTTAACATCAGATAGTTGCGATATAAGTGATATAGCTTCAAATGAAGACGAAATAAACGAGTTAGCTCCAAATCCAAGCGAATCACATGATTTAGCCTCAAATCATTGCGATGTAGAAGGTTTAGCTAAAAATCCACGCGAAACACATGATTTAGCTACAAATCAATTCGAAGCGGAAGGATTAGCTTCAATTCCATGTGACACAAATGATTTAACATCAGATAGTTGCGATATAAGTGATATAGCTTCAAATGCAGACGAAATTAACGAGTTAGCTCCAAATCCAAGCGAACCACATGATTTAGCTTCAAATCATTGCGATGTAGAAGGTTTAGCTTCAAATCCACGCGAAACACATGATTTAGCTTCAAATCAATTAGAAGTAGAAGGATTAGTTACAAATCCATGCGATACAAATGATTCAGCATCAGATACACGCGATATAAGTGATATAGCGTCAAATGCAGACGTAACAAAAGAGATAACTTCAAATCCAAGCGAAACACATGATTTAGCTTCATAACAATGCGATGTAGAAGGTTTAGCTTCAAATCCATGCGAAACAAATGATTTAACATCAGATAGTAGCGATATAAGTGATATAGCTTCAACTGCAGACGAAATAAACGAGTTAGCTCCAAATCCATGCAAAACACATGATTAATCTTCAAATCAATGGTATGTAGAAGGTTTAGCTTCAAATCCATGCGACACAAATGAATAAGCTTCAGATACTTGCGATATAAGTGATATAGCTTCAAATGCGGACGAAACAACGAGATAGCTTCATATCCAAGCGAAACAAATGATTTAACATCAGATAGTTGCGATATAAGTGATTTAGCTCCAAATGCAGACGAAACAAACAAGATAGTTTCAAATCCAAGCGAAACACATGATTTAGCTTCAAATCAATGCGATGTAGAAGGTTTAACATCAAATCCATGCGACACAAATGATTCAGCAACAGGTACATGCGATATAAGTGATATAGCTTCATATGCAGACGAAACAAACGACTGAGCTTCAAATCCAAGCGAAACACATGATTCAGCTGCAAATAAATGCGATATAGAAGATTTAGTTTCAAATCCGTGCGACACAAATGATTTAACATCAAATAGTTGCAATATAAGTGATATAGCTTCAAATGCAGACGAAACAAACTGGATAGCATCAAATCCAAGCGAAACACATGATTTAACTTCAAATCAATGCGATGTAGAAGGTTTAGCTTCAAATCCACGCGAAACACATGATTTAGCTTCAAATCAATGCGATATAGAATGTTTAGCTTCAAATCCATGCAACACAAACGATATAGCTTCAGATACTTGCGATATAAGAGATATAGCTTCAGGTGGAGACGAAACAAACGAGTTAGCTTCATATCCAAGCGAAACACATGATTTAGCTTCAAATCAATTCGAAGTAGAAGGATTATCTTCAAATCTATGCGAAACAAATGATTTAACGTCAGATAGTTGCAATATAAGTGATATAGCTTCAAATGCTGACGGAACAAACGAGATAGCTTCAAATCCAAGCGAAACACATGATTTAGCTTCAAATCAATGCGATGTAGAAGGTTTAGCTTCAAATCAATGCGATGTAGAAGGTTTAGCTTCAAATCCACTCGAAATACATGATTTATCTTCAAATCAATGCGATGTAGAAGGTTTAGCTTCAAATCCACGCGAAACACATGATTTAGCTTCAAATCAATGCGATATAGAAGGTTTAGCTTCAAATCCATGGGACACAAATGATATAGCTTCAGATACTTGCGATATAAGAGATATAGCTTCAAATGCAGAAGAAACAAAAGAGATAGCTTCAAATCCATGCGAAGCACATGATTTAGCTTCAAATCAATGAGATGTAGAAGCTTTAGCTTCAAATCCATGCGAAACAAATGATTTAGCTTCAAACACTTGGGATATAAGTGATATAGCTTCAAATGCAGACGAAACAAACGAGTTAGATTCAAATCCATGCGAAACAAATGATTTAACATCAGATAGTTGCGATATAAGTGATATAGCTTCAAAAGCAGACGAAACAAACGAGTTAGCTTCAAATCAAGCGAAACACATGATTTAGCTTCAAATCAATGCGATGTAGAAGGTTTAGCTTCAAATCCACGCGAAACACATGATTTAGCTTCAAATCAATGCGATATAGAATGTTTAGCTTCAAATCCATGCGACACAAACGATATAGCTTCAGATACTTGCGATATAAGAGATGTAGCTTCAAATGCAGACGAAACAAACGAGTTAGTTTCATATCCAACCGAAAGACATGATTTAGCTTTAAGTCAATGCGATATAGAAGGTTTAGCTTCAAATCCATTAGAACAAATGATTTTCTTTGAAACGCTTGGGATATATGTGATATAGCTTCAAATGCAAACGAAACAAATGAGTTAGCTTCATATCCAAGCAAAAGACATGATTTAGCTTCAAATCAATTCGAAGTAGAAGGATTAGCTTCAAATCCATGCGACACAAATGATTCAGCATCAGGTACATGCGATATAAGTGATATAGCTTCAAATGCAGACGAAGCAAACGAGTGAGCTTCAAATCCAAGCGAAACACATGATTCAGCTGCAAATAAATGCGATATAGAAGATTTAGCTTCAAATCCGTGCGACACAAACGATTTTACATCAAATAGTTGCGATATAAGTGATATAGCTTCAAATGCAGACGAAACAAACTAGATAGCATCAAATCCAAGCGAAAATCATGATTTAGCTTCAAATCAATGCGATGTAGAAGGTTTAGCTTCAAATCCACGCGAAATACATGATTTAGCTTCAAATCAATACGATATAGAATGTTTAGCTTCAAATCCATGCGACACAAACGATATAGCTTCAGATACTTGCGATATAAGAGATATAGCTTCAAATGCAGACGAAAGAAACGAGTTAGCTTCATATCCATGCGATGCACATGATTTAGCTTCATATCATTTCGAAGTAGAAGGATTAGTTCAAATCTATGCGAAACAAATGATTTAACATCAGATAGTTGCGATATAAGTGAGATAGCTTCAAATGCAGGAGAAACAAACGAGTTAGCTTCAAATCAATGCGAAACACATGATTTAGCTGCAAATCTTTGCAGTGTTGAAGATTTAGCTTCAAATCCATTCGAAACAAATGATTTAACATCAGATAGTTGCGATATAAGTGATTTAGCTCCAAATTCAGACGAAACAAACGAGTTAGCTTCAAATCCATGCAAAGCACATGATTTAGCTTGATATCATTTCGAAGTAGAAGGATTAGTTCAAATCTATGCGAAACAAATGATTTAACATCAGATAGTTGCGATATAAGTGAGATAGCTTCAAATGCAGGAGAAACAAACGAGTTAGCTTCAAATCAATGCGAAACACATGATTTAGCTGCAAATCTTTGCAGTGTTGAAGATTTAGCTTCAAATCCATTCGAAACAAATGATTTAACATCAGATAGTTGCGATATAAGTGATTTACCTCCAAATGCAGACGAAACAAACGAGATAGCTTCAAATCCAAGCGAAACACATGATTTAGCTTCAAATCAATGCGATGTAGAAGGTTTAGCTTCAAATCCACGCGAAACACATGATTTAGCTACAAATCAATGCGATATAGAACGTTTAGTTTCAAATCCATGCGACACAAATGATATAGCTTCAGATAATTGCGATATAAGAGATATAGCTTCAAATGCGGACGAAACAAAAGAGATAGCTTCAAATCCATGCGAAGCACATGATTTAGCTTCAAATCAATGAGATGTAGAAGCTTTAGCTTCAAATACATGCGAAACAAATGATTTAGCTTCAAACACTTGGGATATAAGTGATATAGCTTCAAATGCAGACGAAGCAAACGAGTTAGCTTCTAATCCATGCGAAACACATGATTTAGCTTCAAATCAATGCGATGTAGAATGTTTAGCTTCAAATCCACGCGAAAAAAATGATTTAGCTTCAAACACTTGGGATATAAGTATTATAGCTTCAAATGCAGACGAAACAAACGAGTTAGATTCAAATCCATGCGAAACAAATGATTTAGTTTCAGATACTTGCGATATAAGAGATATAGCTTCAAATGCAGACGAAACAAACGAGTTAGCTTCAAATCCATGCGAAGCACATGATTTAGCTTCATATCATTTCGAAGTAGAAGGATTAGATTCAAATCTATGCGAAACAAATGATTTAACATCAGATAGTTGCGATATAAGTGAGATAGCTCCAAAGGCAGACGAAACAAACGAGATAGCTTCAAATCCTAGCGAAACCCATGATTTAGCTTCAAATCAATGCGATGTAGAAGGTTTTGCTTCAAATCCACGCAAAAAAAATGATTTAGCTTCAAACACTTGGGAAATAAGTGATATAGCTTCAAATGCAGACGAAACAAACGAGTTAGATTCAAATCCATGCGAAACAAATGATTTAACATCAGATAGTTGCGATATAAGTGATATAGCTTCAAATGCAGACGAAACAAACGAGTTAGCTTCAAATCAAGCGAAACACATGATTTAGCTTCAAATCAATGCGATGTAGAAGGATTAGCTTCAAATCCACGCGAAACACATGATTTAGCTTCAAATCAATGCGATATAGAATGTTTAGCTTCAAATCCATGCGACACGAACGATATAGCTTCAGATACTTGCGATATAAGAGATATAGCTTCAAATGCAGACGAAACAAACGAGTTAGCTTCATATCCAACCGAAAGACATGATTTAGCTTTAAATCAATGCGATATAGAAGGTTTAGCTTCAAATCCATGCAACACAAACGATATAGCTTCAGATACTTGCGATATAAGAGATATAGCTTCAAGTGGAGACGAAACAAACGAGTTAGCTTCATATCCAAGCGAAACACATGATTTAGCTTCAAATCAATGCGATGTAGAAGGTTTAGCATCAAATCCACTCGAAATACATGATTTATCTTCAAATCAATGCGATATAGAAGGTTTAACTTCAAATTCATGCGAAGCAAATGATTGTGCTTCAAAATCAATTCGAAGTAGAAGGATTAGATTCAAATCCATGCGAAACAAATGATTTAGCATCAGATACATGCGATCTAAGTGGTATAGCTTTAAATGCAGGAGAAACAAACGAGTTAGCTTCAAATCCACGCAAAAACACATGATTAATCTTCAAATCAATGCTATGTAGAAGCTTTAGCTTCAAATCCATGAGATACAAATGATTTAGCTTCAGATACTTGCGATATAAGAGATATAGCTTCCAATTCAGACGAAACAAACGAGTTAGCATCATATCCAAGCCAAACACATGATTTAGCTTCAAATCCATGCGATGTAGAAGGATTAGCTTCATATCCATGCGATACAAATGATTTAGCTTCAGATACTTGCGAAACAAATGATTTAGCTTCAAACACTTGGGATATAAGTGACATAGCTTCAAATGCAGACGAAACAAACGAGTTAGCTTCATATCCAACCGAAAGACATGATTTAGCTTTAAATCAATGCGATGTAGAAGGTTTAGCTCCAAATCCACGCGAAACACATGATTTAGCTTCAAATCAATACGATATAGAATGTTTAGCTTCAAATCCATGCGACACAAACGATATAGCTTCAGATACTTGCGATATAAGAGATATAGCTTCAAATGCAGACGAAACAAACGAGTTAGCTTCATATCCAAGCAAAAGACATGATTTAGCTTCAAATCAATTCGAAGTAGAAGGATTAGCTTCAAATCCATGCGACACAAATGATTCAGCATCAGGTACATGCGATATAAGTGATATAGCTTCAAATGCAGACGAAACAAAAGAGATATCTCCAAATCCAAGCAAATCGCGTGATTTAGCTTCAAATCAATGCGATATAGAACGATTAGCTTCAAATCCATGCGAAACAAATGATTTAGCTTCAAACACGTGGGATATAAGTGATATAGCTTCAAATGCAAACGAAGCAAACGAGTGAGCTTCAAATCCAAGCGAAACACATGATTCAGCTGCAAATAAATGCGATATAGAAGATTTAGCTTCAAATCCGTGCGACACAAACGATTTAACATCAAATAGTTGCGATATAAGTGATATAGCTTCAAATGCAGACGAAACAAACTAGATAGCATCAAATCCAAGCGAAAAACATGATTTAGCTTCAAATCAATGCGATGTAGAAGGTTTAGCTCCAAATCCACGCGAAACACATGATTTAGCTTCAAATCAATACGATATAGAATGTTTAGCTTCAAATCCATGCGACACAAACGATATAGCTTCAGATACTTGCGATATAAGAGATATAGCTTCAAATGCAGACGAAACAAACGAGTTAGCTTCATATCCAACCGAAAGACATGATTTAGCTTTAAATCAATGCGATATAGAAGGTTTAGCTTCAAATTCATTAGAACAAATGATTTTCTTTGAAAAGCTTGGAATATATGTGATATAGCTTCAAATGCAAACGAAACAAATGAGTTAGCTTCATATACAAGCAAAAGACATGATTTAGCTTCAAATCAATTCGAAGTAGAAGGATTAGCTTCAAATCCATGCGACACAAATGATTCAGAATCAGGTACATGCGATATAAGTGATATAGCTTCATATGCAGACGAAACAAAAGAGATATCTCCAAATCCAAGCAAATCGCATGATTTAGCTTCAAATCAATGCGATATAGAACGATTAGCTTCAAATCCATACGAAACAAATGATTTAGCTTCAAATACGTGGGATATAAGTGATATAGCTTCAAATGCAGACGAAGCAAACGACTGAGCTTCAAATCCAAGCAAAACACATGATTCAGCTGCAAATAAATGCGATATAGAAGATTTAGTTTCAAATCCGTGCGACACAAATGATTTAACATCAAATAGTTGCGATATAAGTGATATAGCTTCAAATGCAGACGAAACAAACTGGATAGCATCAAATCCAAGCGATACACATGATTTAACTTCAAATCAATGCGATGTAGAAGGTTTAGCTTCAAATCCACGCGAAACACATGATTTAGCTTCAAATCAATGCGATATAGAATGTTTAGCTTCAAATCCATGCAACACAAACGATATAGCTTCAGATACTTGCGATATAAGAGATATAGCTTCAGGTGGAGACGAAACAAACGAGTTAGCTTCATATCCAAGCGGAACACATGATTTAGCTTCAAATCAATTCGAAGTAGAAGGATTATCTTCAAATCTATGCGAAACAAATGATTTAACGTCAGATAGTTGCAATATAAGTGATATAGCTTCAAATGCTGACGAAACAAACGAGATAGCTTCAAATCCAAGCGAAACACATGATTTAGCTTCAAATCAATGCGATGTAGAAGGTTTAGCTTCAAATCAATGCGATGTAGAAGGTTTAGCTTCAAATCCACTCGAAATACATGATTTATCTTCAAATCAATGCGATGTAGAAGGTTTAGCTTCAAATCCACGCGAAACACATGATTTAGCTTCAAATCAATGCGATATAGAAGGTTTAGCTTCAAATCCATGGGACACAAATGATATAGCTTCAGATACTTGCGATATAAGAGATATAGCTTCAAATGCAGAAGAAACAAAAGAGATAGCTTCAAATCCATGCGAAGCACATGATTTAGCTTCAAATCAATGAGATGTAGAAGCTTTAGCTTCAAATCCATGCGAAACAAACGATTTAGCTTCAAACACTTGGGATATAAGTGATATAGCTTCAAATGCAGACGAAACAAACGAGTTAGATTCAAATCCATGCGAAACAAATGATTTAACATCAGATAGTTGCGATATAAGTGATATAGCTTCAAATGCAGACGAAACAAACGAGTTAGCTTCAAATCAAGCGAAACACATGATTTAGCTTCAAATCAATGCGATGTAGAAGGTTTAGCTTCAAATCCACGCGAAACACATGATTTAGCTTCAAATCAATGCGATATAGAATGTTTAGCTTCAAATCCATGCGACACAAACGATATAGCTTCAGATACTTGCGATATAAGAGATGTAGCTTCAAATGCAGACGAAACAAACGAGTTAGTTTCATATCCAACCGAAAGACATGATTTAGCTTTAAGTCAATGCGATATAGAAGGTTTAGCATCAAATCCATTAGAACAAATGATTTTCTTTGATACGCTTGGGATATATGGGATATAGCTTCAAATGCAAACGAAACAAATGAGTTAGCTTCATATCCAAGCAAAAGACATGATTTAGCTTCAAATCAATTCGAAGTAGAAGGATTAGCTTCAAATCCATGCGACACAAATGATTCAGCATCAGGTACATGCGATATAAGTGATATAGCTTCAAATGCAGACGAAGCAAACGAGTGAGCTTCAAATCCAAGCGAGACACATGATTCAGCTGCAAATAAATGCGATATAGAAGATTTAGCTTCAAATCCGTGCGACACAAACGATTTTACATCAAATAGTTGCGATATAAGTGATATAGCTTCAAATGCAGACGAAACAAACTAGATAGCATCAAATCCAAGCGAAAATCATGATTTAGCTTCAAATCAATGCGATGTAGAAGGTTTAGCTTCAAATCCACGCGAAATACATGATTTAGCTTCAAATCAATACGATATAGAATGTTTAGCTTCAAATCCATGCGACACAAACGATATAGCTTCAGATACTTGCGATATAAGAGATATAGCTTCAAATGCAGACGAAACAAACGAGTTAGCTTCATATCCATGCGATGCACATGATTTAGCTTCATATCATTTCGAAGTAGAAGGATTAGTTCAAATCTATGCGAAACAAATGATTTAACATCAGATAGTTGCGATATAAGTGAGATAGCTTCAAATGCAGGAGAAACAAACGAGTTAGCTTCAAATCAATGCGAAACACATGATTTAGCTGCAAATCTTTGCAGTGTTGAAGATTTAGCTTCAAATCCATTCGAAACAAATGATTTAACATCAGATAGTTGCGATATAAGTGATTTACCTCCAAATGCAGACGAAGCAAACGAGTTAGCTTCTAATCCATGCGAAACACATGATTTAGCTTCAAATCAATGCGATGTAGAATGTTTAGCTTCAAATCCACGCGAAAAAAATGATTTAGCTTCAAACACTTGGGATATAAGTGATATAGCTTCAAATGCAGACGAAACAAACGAGTTAGATTCAAATCCATGCGAAACAAATGATTTAGTTTCAGATACTTGCGATATAAGAGATATAGCTTCAAATGCAGACGAAACAAACGAGTTAGCTTCATATCCAACCGAAAGACATGATTTAGCTTTAAATCAATGCGATATAGAAGGTTTAGCTTCAAATTCATTAGAACAAATGATTTTCTTTGAAAAGCTTGGAATATATGTGATATAGCTTCAAATGCAAACGAAACAAATGAGTTAGCTTCATATACAAGCAAAAGACATGATTTAGCTTCAAATCAATTCGAAGTAGAAGGATTAGCTTCAAATCCATGCGACACAAATGATTCAGAATCAGGTACATGCGATATAAGTGATATAGCTTCATATGCAGACGAAACAAAAGAGATATCTCCAAATCCAAGCAAATCGCATGATTTAGCTTCAAATCAATGCGATATAGAACGATTAGCTTCAAATCCATACGAAACAAATGATTTAGCTTCAAATACGTGGGATATAAGTGATATAGCTTCAAATGCAGACGAAGCAAACGACTGAGCTTCAAATCCAAGCAAAACACATGATTCAGCTGCAAATAAATGCGATATAGAAGATTTAGTTTCAAATCCGTGCGACACAAATGATTTAACATCAAATAGTTGCGATATAAGTGATATAGCTTCAAATGCAGACGAAACAAACTGGATAGCATCAAATCCAAGCGATACACATGATTTAACTTCAAATCAATGCGATGTAGAAGGTTTAGCTTCAAATCCACGCGAAACACATGATTTAGCTTCAAATCAATGCGATATAGAATGTTTAGCTTCAAATCCATGCAACACAAACGATATAGCTTCAGATACTTGCGATATAAGAGATATAGCTTCAGGTGGAGACGAAACAAACGAGTTAGCTTCATATCCAAGCGGAACACATGATTTAGCTTCAAATCAATTCGAAGTAGAAGGATTATCTTCAAATCTATGCGAAACAAATGATTTAACGTCAGATAGTTGCAATATAAGTGATATAGCTTCAAATGCTGACGAAACAAACGAGATAGCTTCAAATCCAAGCGAAACACATGATTTAGCTTCAAATCAATGCGATGTAGAAGGTTTAGCTTCAAATCAATGCGATGTAGAAGGTTTAGCTTCAAATCCACTCGAAATACATGATTTATCTTCAAATCAATGCGATGTAGAAGGTTTAGCTTCAAATCCACGCGAAACACATGATTTAGCTTCAAATCAATGCGATATAGAAGGTTTAGCTTCAAATCCATGGGACACAAATGATATAGCTTCAGATACTTGCGATATAAGAGATATAGCTTCAAATGCAGAAGAAACAAAAGAGATAGCTTCAAATCCATGCGAAGCACATGATTTAGCTTCAAATCAATGAGATGTAGAAGCTTTAGCTTCAAATCCATGCGAAACAAACGATTTAGCTTCAAACACTTGGGATATAAGTGATATAGCTTCAAATGCAGACGAAACAAACGAGTTAGATTCAAATCCATGCGAAACAAATGATTTAACATCAGATAGTTGCGATATAAGTGATATAGCTTCAAATGCAGACGAAACAAACGAGTTAGCTTCAAATCAAGCGAAACACATGATTTAGCTTCAAATCAATGCGATGTAGAAGGTTTAGCTTCAAATCCACGCGAAACACATGATTTAGCTTCAAATCAATGCGATATAGAATGTTTAGCTTCAAATCCATGCGACACAAACGATATAGCTTCAGATACTTGCGATATAAGAGATGTAGCTTCAAATGCAGACGAAACAAACGAGTTAGTTTCATATCCAACCGAAAGACATGATTTAGCTTTAAGTCAATGCGATATAGAAGGTTTAGCATCAAATCCATTAGAACAAATGATTTTCTTTGATACGCTTGGGATATATGGGATATAGCTTCAAATGCAAACGAAACAAATGAGTTAGCTTCATATCCAAGCAAAAGACATGATTTAGCTTCAAATCAATTCGAAGTAGAAGGATTAGCTTCAAATCCATGCGACACAAATGATTCAGCATCAGGTACATGCGATATAAGTGATATAGCTTCAAATGCAGACGAAGCAAACGAGTGAGCTTCAAATCCAAGCGAGACACATGATTCAGCTGCAAATAAATGCGATATAGAAGATTTAGCTTCAAATCCGTGCGACACAAACGATTTTACATCAAATAGTTGCGATATAAGTGATATAGCTTCAAATGCAGACGAAACAAACTAGATAGCATCAAATCCAAGCGAAAATCATGATTTAGCTTCAAATCAATGCGATGTAGAAGGTTTAGCTTCAAATCCACGCGAAATACATGATTTAGCTTCAAATCAATACGATATAGAATGTTTAGCTTCAAATCCATGCGACACAAACGATATAGCTTCAGATACTTGCGATATAAGAGATATAGCTTCAAATGCAGACGAAACAAACGAGTTAGCTTCATATCCATGCGATGCACATGATTTAGCTTCATATCATTTCGAAGTAGAAGGATTAGTTCAAATCTATGCGAAACAAATGATTTAACATCAGATAGTTGCGATATAAGTGAGATAGCTTCAAATGCAGGAGAAACAAACGAGTTAGCTTCAAATCAATGCGAAACACATGATTTAGCTGCAAATCTTTGCAGTGTTGAAGATTTAGCTTCAAATCCATTCGAAACAAATGATTTAACATCAGATAGTTGCGATATAAGTGATTTACCTCCAAATGCAGACGAAGCAAACGAGTTAGCTTCTAATCCATGCGAAACACATGATTTAGCTTCAAATCAATGCGATGTAGAATGTTTAGCTTCAAATCCACGCGAAAAAAATGATTTAGCTTCAAACACTTGGGATATAAGTGATATAGCTTCAAATGCAGACGAAACAAACGAGTTAGATTCAAATCCATGCGAAACAAATGATTTAGTTTCAGATACTTGCGATATAAGAGATATAGCTTCAAATGCAGACGAAACAAACGAGTTAGCTTCAAATCAAGCGAAACACATGATTTAGCTTCAAATCAATGCGATGTAGAAGGATTAGCTTCAAATCCACGCGAAACACATGATTTAGCTTCAAATCAATGCGATATAGAATGTTTAGCTTCAAATCCATGCGACACGAACGATATAGCTTCAGATACTTGCGATATAAGAGATATAGCTTCAAATGCAGACGAAACAAACGAGTTAGCTTCATATCCAACCGAAAGACATGATTTAGCTTTAAATCAATGCGATATAGAAGGTTTAGCTTCAAATCCATGCAACACAAACGATATAGCTTCAGATACTTGCGATATAAGAGATATAGCTTCAAGTGGAGACGAAACAAACGAGTTAGCTTCATATCCAAGCGAAACACATGATTTAGCTTCAAATCAATGCGATGTAGAAGGTTTAGCTTCAAATCCACTCGAAATACATGATTTATCTTCAAATCAATGCGATATAGAAGGTTTAACTTCAAATTCATGCGAAGCAAATGATTGTGCTTCAAAATCAATTCGAAGTAGAAGGATTAGATTCAAATCCATGCGAAACAAATGATTTAGCATCAGATACATGCGATCTAAGTGGTATAGCTTTAAATGCAGGAGAAACAAACGAGTTAGCTTCAAATCCACGCAAAAACACATGATTAATCTTCAAATCAATGCTATGTAGAAGCTTTAGCTTCAAATCCATGAGATACAAATGATTTAGCTTCAGATACTTGCGATATAAGAGATATAGCTTCCAATTCAGACGAAACAAACGAGTTAGCATCATATCCAAGCCAAACACATGATTTAGCTTCAAATCCATGCGATGTAGAAGGATTAGCTTCATATCCATGCGATACAAATGATTTAGCTTCAGATACTTGCGATATAAGAGATATAGCTTCAAGTGGAGACGAAACAAACGAGTTAGCTTCATATCCAAGCGAACACATGATTTAGCTTCAAATCAATTCGAAGTAGAAGGATTATCTTCAAATCTATGCGAAACAAATGATTTAACGTCAGATAGTTGCAATATAAGTGATGTAGCTTCAAATGCTGACGAAACAAACGTGACAGCTTCAAATCCAAGCGAAACACATGATTTAGCTTCAAATCAATTCGAAGTAGAAGGATTATCTTCAAATCTATGCGAAACAAATGATTTAACGTCAGATAGTTGCAATATAAGTGATATAGCTTCAAATGCTGACGAAACAAACGAGATAGCTTCAAATCCAAGCGAAACACTTGATTTAGCTTCAAATCAATGCGATGTAGAAGGTTTAGCTTCAAATCCACTCGAAATACATGATTTATCTTCAAATCAATGCGATGTAGAAGGTTTAGCTTCAAATCCACGCGAAACACATGATTTAGCTTCAAATCAATGCGATATAGAAGGTTTAGCTTCAAATCCATGCGACACAAATTATATAGCTTCAGATACTTGCGATATAAGAGATATAGCTTCAAATGCAGAAGAAACAAAAGAGATAGCTTCAAATCCATGCGAAGCACATGATTTAGCTTCAAATCAATGAGATGTAGAAGCTTTAGCTTCAAACCCATGCGAAACAAATGATTTAGCTACAAACACTTGGGATATAAGTGATATAGCTTCAAATGCAGACGAAGCAAACGAGTTAGCTACAAATCAATGCGAAACACATGATTTAGCTGCAAATCAATGCAGTGTTGAAGATTTAGCTTCAAATCCATTCGAAACAAATGATTTAACATCAGATAGTTGCGATATAAGTGATTTAGCTCCAAAGGCAGACGAAACAAACGAGATAGCTTCAAATCCAAGCGAAACACATGATTTAGCTTCAAATCAATGCGATGTAGAATGCTTAGCTTCAAATCCACGCGAAAAAAATGATTTAGCTTCAAACACTTGGGATATAAGTGATATAGCTTCAAATGCAGACTAAACAAACGAGTTAGATTCAAATCCATGCGAAACAAATGATTTAACATCAGATAGTTGTGATATAAGTGACATAGCTTCAAATGCAGACGAAACAAACGAGTTAGCTTCATATCCAACCGAAAGACATGATTTAGCTTTAAATCAATGCGATATAGAAGGTTTAGCTTCAAATCCATTAGAACAAATGATTTTCTTTGAAACGCTTGGGATATATGTGATATAGCTTCAAATGCAAACGAAACAAATGAGTTAGCTTCATATCCAAGCAAAAGACATGATTTAGCTTCAAATCAATTCGAAGTAGAAGGATTAGCTTCAAATCCATGCGACACAAATGATTCAGCATCAGGTACATGCGATATAAGTGATATAGCTTCAAATGCAGTCGAAACAAAAGAGATATCTCCAAATCCAAGCAAATCGCATGATTTAGCTTCAAATCAATGCGATATAGAATGTTTAGCTTCAAATCCATACGAAACAAATGATTTAGCTTCAAACACGTGGGATATAAGTGATATAGCTTCAAATGCAAACGAAGCAAACGAGTGAGCTTCAAATCCAAGCGAAACACATGATTCAGCTGCAAATAAATGCGATATAGAAGATTTAGCTTCAAATCCGTGCGACACAAACGATTTAACATCAAATAGTTGCGATATAAGTGATATAGCTTCAAATGCAGACGAAACAAACTAGATAGCATCAAATCCAAGCGAAAAACATGATTTAGCTTCAAATCAATGCGATGTAGAAGGTTTAGGTCCAAATCCACGCGAAACACATGATTTAGCTTCAAATCAATACGATATAGAATGTTTAGCTTCAAATCCATGCGACACAAACGATATAGCTTCAGATACTTGCGATATAAGAGATATAGCTTCAAATGCAGACGAAACAAACGAGTTAGCTTCATATCCAACCGAAAGACATGATTTAGCTTTAAATCAATGCGATATAGAAGGTTTAGCTTCAAATCCATTAGAACAAATGATTTTCTTTGAAAAGCTTGGAATATATGTGATATAGCTTCAAATGCAAACGAAACAAATGAGTTAGCTTCATATACAAGTAAAAGACATGATTTAGCTTCAAATCAATGCGATATAGAACGATTAGCTTCAAATCCATACGAAACAAATGATTTAGCTTCAAATACGTGGGATATAAGTGATATAGCTTCAAATGCAGACGAAGCAAACGACTGAGCTTCAAATCCAAGCGAAACACATGATTCAGCTGCAAATAAATGCGATATAGAAGATTTAGCTTCAAATCCGTGCGACACAAATGATTTAACATCAAATAGTTGCGATATAAGTGATATAGCTTCAAATGCAGACGAAACAAACTGGATAGCATCAAATCCAAGCGAAACACATGATTTAACTTCAAATCAATGCGATGTAGAAGGTTTAGCTTCCAATCCACGCGAAACACATGATTTAGCTTCAAATCAATGCGATATAGAATGTTTAGCTTCAAATCCATGCAACACAAACGATATAGCTTCAGATACTTGTGATATAAGAGATATAGCTTCAAGTGGAGACGAAACAAACGAGTTAGCTTCATATCCAAGCGAAACACATGATTTAGCTTCAAATCAATTCGAAGTAGAAGGATTATCTTCAAATCTATGCGAAACAAATGATTTAACATCAGATAGTTGCGATATAAGTGAGATAGCTTCAAATGCAGGAGAAACAAACGAGTTAGCTTCAAATCAATGCGAAACACATGATTTAGCTGCAAATCTTTGCAGTGTTGAAGATTTAGCTTCAAATCCATTCGAAACAAATGATTTGACATCAGATAGTTGCGATATAAGTGATTTAGCTCCAAATTCAGACGAAACAAACGAGTTAGCTTCAAATCCATGCGAAGCACATGATTTAGCTTCATATCATTTCGAAGTAGAAGGATTAGTTCAAATCTATGCGAAACAAATGATTTAACATCAGATAGTTGCGATATAAGTGAGATAGCTTCAAATGCAGGAGAAACAAACGAGTTAGCTTCAAATCAATGCGAAACACATGATTTAGCTGCAAATCTTTGCAGTGTTGAAGATTTAGCTTCAAATCCATTCGAAACAAATGATTTAACATCAGATAGTTGCGATATAAGTGATTTACCTCCAAATGCAGACGAAACAAACGAGATAGCTTCAAATCCAAGCGAAACACATGATTTAGCTTCAAATCAATGCGATGTAGAAGGTTTAGCTTCAAATCCACGCGAAACACATGATTTAGCTACAAATCAATGCGATATAGAACGTTTAGTTTCAAATCCATGCGACACAAATGATATAGCTTCAGATAATTGCGATATAAGAGATATAGCTTCAAATGCGGACGAAACAAAAGAGATAGCTTCAAATCCATGCGAAGCACATGATTTAGCTTCAAATCAATGAGATGTAGAAGCTTTAGCTTCAAATACATGCGAAACAAATGATTTAGCTTCAAACACTTGGGATATAAGTGATGTAGCTTCAAATGCAGACGAAGCAAACGAGTTAGCTTCTAATCCATGCGAAACACATGATTTAGCTTCAAATCAATGCGATGTAGAATGTTTAGCTTCAAATCCACGCGAAAAAAATGATTTAGCTTCAAACACTTGGGATATAAGTGATATAGCTTCAAATGCAGACGAAACAAACGAGTTAGATTCAAATCCATGCGAAACAAATGATTTAGTTTCAGATACTTGCGATATAAGAGATATAGCTTCAAATGCAGACGAAACAAACGAGTTAGCTTCAAATCCATGCGAAGCACATGATTTAGCTTCATATCATTTCGAAGTAGAAGGATTAGATTCAAATCTATGCGAAACAAATGATTTAACATCAGATAGTTGCGATATAAGTGAGATAGCTCCAAAGGCAGACGAAACAAACGAGATAGCTTCAAATCCTAGCGAAACCCATGATTTAGCTTCAAATCAATGCGATGTAGAAGGTTTTGCTTCAAATCCACGCGAAAAAAATGATTTAGCTTCAAACACTTGGGAAATAAGTGATATAGCTTCAAATGCAGACGAAACAAACGAGTTAGATTCAAATCCATGCGAAACAAATGATTTAACATCAGATAGTTGCGATATAAGTGATATAGCTTCAAATGCAGACGAAACAAACGAGTTAGCTTCAAATCAAGCGAAACACATGATTTAGCTTCAAATCAATGCGATGTAGAAGGATTAGCTTCAAATCCACGCGAAACACATGATTTAGATTCAAATCAATGCGATATAGAATGTTTAGCTTCAAATCCATGCGACACGAACGATATAGCTTCAGATACTTGCGATATAAGAGATATAGCTTCAAATGCAGACGAAACAAACGAGTTAGCTTCATATCCAACCGAAAGACATGATTTAGCTTTAAATCAATGCGATATAGAAGGTTTAGCTTCAAATCCATGCAACACAAACGATATAGCTTCAGATACTTGCGATATAAGAGATATAGCTTCAAGTGGAGACGAAACAAACGAGTTAGCTTCATATCCAAGCGAAACACATGATTTAGCTTCAAATCAATGCGATGTAGAAGGTTTAGCTTCAAATCCACTCGAAATACATGATTTATCTTCAAATCAATGCGATATAGAAGGTTTAACTTCAAATTCATGCGAAGCAAATGATTGTGCTTCAAAATCAATTCGAAGTAGAAGGATTAGATTCAAATCCATGCGAAACAAATGATTTAGCATCAGATACATGCGATCTAAGTGGTATAGCTTTAAATGCAGGAGAAACAAACGAGTTAGCTTCAAATCCACGCAAAAACACATGATTAATCTTCAAATCAATGCTATGTAGAAGCTTTAGCTTCAAATCCATGAGATACAAATGATTTAGCTTCAGATACTTGCGATATAAGAGATATAGCTTCCAATTCAGACGAAACAAACGAGTTAGCATCATATCCAAGCCAAACACATGATTTAGCTTCAAATCCATGCGATGTAGAAGGATTAGCTTCATATCCATGCGATACAAATGATTTAGCTTCAGATACTTGCGATATAAGAGATATAGCTTCAAGTGGAGACGAAACAAACGAGTTAGCTTCATATCCAAGCGAACACATGATTTAGCTTCAAATCAATTCGAAGTAGAAGGATTATCTTCAAATCTATGCGAAACAAATGATTTAACGTCAGATAGTTGCAATATAAGTGATGTAGCTTCAAATGCTGACGAAACAAACGAGACAGCTTCAAATCCAAGCGAAACACATGATTTAGCTTCAAATCAATTCGAAGTAGAAGGATTATCTTCAAATCTATGCGAAACAAATGATTTAACGTCAGATAGTTGCAATATAAGTGATATAGCTTCAAATGCTGACGAAACAAACGAGATAGCTTCAAATCCAAGCGAAACACTTGATTTAGCTTCAAATCAATGCGATGTAGAAGGTTTAGCTTCAAATCCACTCGAAATACATGATTTATCTTCAAATCAATGCGATGTAGAAGGTTTAGCTTCAAATCCACGCGAAACACATGATTTAGCTTCAAATCAATGCGATATAGAAGGTTTAGCTTCAAATCCATGCGACACAAATTATATAGCTTCAGATACTTGCGATATAAGAGATATAGCTTCAAATGCAGAAGAAACAAAAGAGATAGCTTCAAATCCATGCGAAGCACATGATTTAGCTTCAAATCAATGAGATGTAGAAGCTTTAGCTTCAAATCCATGCGAAACAAATGATTTAGCTACAAACACTTGGGATATAAGTGATATAGCTTCAAATGCAGACGAAGCAAACGAGTTAGCTACAAATCAATGCGAAACACATGATTTAGCTGCAAATCAATGCAGTGTTGAAGAATTAGCTTCAAATCCATTCGAAACAAATGATTTAACATCAGATAGTTGCGATATAAGTGATTTAGCTCCAAAGGCAGACGAAACAAACGAGATAGCTTCAAATCCAAGCGAAACACATGATTTAGCTTCAAATCAATGCGATGTAGAATGCTTAGCTTCAAATCCACGCGAAAAAAATGATTTAGCTTCAAACACTTGGGATATAAGTGATATAGCTTCAAATGCAGACTAAACAAACGAGTTAGATTCAAATCCATGCGAAACAAATGATTTAACATCAGATAGTTGCGATATAAGTGACATAGCTTCAAATGCAGACGAAACAAACGAGTTAGCTTCATATCCAACCGAAACACATGATTTAGCTTCAAATCAATGCGATGTAGAAGGTTTAGCTTCAAATCCACGCGAAACACATGATTTAGCTTCAAATCAATGCGATATAGAATGTTTAGCTTCAAATCCATGCGACACAAACGATATAGCTTCAGATACTTGCGATATAAGAGATGTAGCTTCAAATGCAGACGAAACAAACGAGTTAGTTTCATATCCAACCGAAAGACATGATTTAGCTTTAAGTCAACGCGATATAGAAGGTTTAGCTTCAAATCCATTAGAACAAATGATTTTCTTTGAAACGCTTGGGATATATGTGATATAGCTTCAAATGCAAACGAAACAAATGAGTTAGCTTCATATCCAGGCAAAAGACATGATTTAGCTTCAAATCAATTCGAAGTAGAAGGATTAGCTTCAAATCCATGCGACACAAATGATTCAGCATCAGGTACATGCGATATAAGTGATATAGCTTCAAATGCGGACGAAGCAAACGAGTGAGCTTCAAATCCAAGCGAAACACATGATTCAGCTGCAAATAAATGCGATATAGAAGATTTAGCTTCAAATCCGTGCGACACAAACGATTTAACATCAAATAGTTGCGATATAAGTGATATAGCTTCAAATGCAGACGAAACAAACTAGATAGCAACAAATCCAAGCGAAAAACATGATTTAGCTTCAAATCAATGCGATGTAGAAGGTTTAGCTTCAAATCCACGCGAAATACATGATTTAGCTTCAAATCAATACGATATAGAATGTTTAGCTTCAAATCCATGCGTCACAAACGATATAGCTTCAGATACTTGCGATATAAGAGATATAGCTTCAAATGCAGACGAAACAAACGAGTTAGCTTCAATTCCATGCGATGCACATGATTTAGCTTCATATCATTTCGAAGTAGAAGGATTAGTTCAAATCTATGCGAAACAAATGATTTAACATCAGATAGTTGCGATATAAGTGAGATAGCTTCAAATGCAGGAGAAACAAACGAGTTAGCTTCAAATCAATGCGAAACACATGATTTAGCTGCAAATCTTTGCAGTGTTGAAGATTTAGCTTCAAATCCATTCGAAACAAATGATTTAACATCAGATAGTTGCGATATAAGTGATTTAGCTCCAAATGCAGACGAAACAAACGAGTTAGCTTCAAATCCATGCGAAGCACATGATTTAGCTTCATATCATTTCGAAGTAGAAGGATTAGTTCAAATCTATGCGAAACAAATGATTTAACATCAGATAGTTGCGATATAAGTGAGATAGCTTCAAATGCAGGAGAAACAAACGAGTTAACTTCAAATCAATGCGAAACACATGATTTAGCTGCAAATCTTTGCAGTGTTGAAGATTTAGCTTCAAATCCATTCGAAACAAATGATTTAACATCAGATAGTTGCGATATAATTGATTTACCTCCAAATGCAGACGAAACAAACGAGATAGCTTCAAATCCAAGCGAAACACATGATTTAGCTTCAAATCAATGCGATGTAGAAGGTTTAGCTTCAAATCCACGCGAAACACATGATTTAGCTTCAAATCAATGCGATGTAGAAGGTTTAGCTTCAAATCCACGCGAAACACATGATTTAGCTTCAAATCAATGCGATATAGAACGTTTAGCTTCAAATCCATGCGACACAAATGATATAGCTTCAGATACTTGCGATATAAGAGATATAGCTTCAAATGCGGACGAAACAAAAGAAATAGCTTCAAATCCATGCGAAGCACATGATTTAGCTTCAAATCAATGAGATGTAGAAGCTTTAGCTTCAAATACATGCGAAACAAATGATTTAGCTTCAAACACTTGGGATATAAGTGATATAGCTTCAAATCCAGACGAAGCAAACGAGTTAGCTTCAAATCCATGCGAAACACATGATTTAGCTTCAAATCAATGCGATATAGAATGTTTAGCTTCAAATCCATGCGACACAAACGATATAGCTTCAGATACTTGCGATATAAGAGATATAGCTTCAAGTGGAGACGAAACAAACGAGTTAGCTTCATATCCAACCGAAAGACATGATTTAGCTTTAAATCAATGCGATATAGAAGGTTTAGCTTCAAATCCATTAGAACAAATGATTTTCTTTGAAATCTTGGAATATATGTGATATAGCTTCAAATGCAAACGAAACAAATGAGTTAGCTTCATATACAAGCAAAAGACATGATTTAGCTTCAAATCAATGCGATATAGAACGATTAGCTTCAAATCCATACGAAACAAATGATTTAGCTTCAAATACGTGGGATATAAGTGATATAGCTTCAAATGCAGACGAAGCAAACGACAGAGCTTCAAATCCAAGCGAAACACATGATTCAGCTGCAAATAAATGCGATATAGAAGATTTAGCTTCAAATCCGTGCGACACAAATGATTTAACATCAAATAGTTGCGATATAAGTGATATAGCTTCAAATGCAGACGAAACAAACTGGATATCATCAAATCCAAGCGAAACACATGATTTAACTTCAAATCAATGCGATGTAGAAGGTTTAGCTTCCAATCCACGCGAAACACATGATTTAGCTTAAAATCAATGCGATATAGAATGTTTAGCTTCAAATCCATGCAACACAAACGATATAGCTTCAGATACTTGCGATATAAGAGATATAGCTTCAAGTGGAGACGAAACAAACGAGTTAGCTTCATATCCAAGCGAAACACATGATTTAGCTTCAAATCAATTCGAAGTAGAAGGATTATCTTCAAATCTATGCGAAACAAATGATTTAACATCAGATAGTTGCGATATAAGTGAGATAGCTTCAAATGCAGGAGAAACAAACGAGTTAGCTTCAAATCAATGCGAAACACATGATTTAGCTGCAAATCTTTGCAGTGTTGAAGATTTAGCTTCAAATCCATTCGAAACAAATGATTTGACATCAGATAGTTGCGATATAAGTGATTTAGCTCCAAATTCAGACGAAACAAACGAGTTAGCTTCAAATCCATGCGAAGCACATGATTTAGCTTCATATCATTTCGAAGTAGAAGGATTAGTTCAAATCTATGCGAAACAAATGATTTAACATCAGATAGTTGCGATATAAGTGAGATAGCTTCAAATGCAGGAGAAACAAACGAGTTAGCTTCAAATCCATGCGAAGCACATGATTTAGCTTCATATCATTTCGAAGTAGAAGGATTAGTTCAAATCTATGCGAAACAAATGATTTAACATCAGATAGTTGCGATATAAGTGAGATAGCTTCAAATGCAGGAGAAACAAACGAGTTAGCTTCAAATCAATGCGAAACACATGATTTAGCTGCAAATCTTTGCAGTGTTGAAGATTTAGCTTCAAATCCATTCGAAACAAATGATTTAACATCAGATAGTTGCGATATAAGTGATTTACCTCCAAATGCAGACGAAACAAACGAGATAGCTTCAAATCCAAGCGAAACACATGATTTAGCTTGAAATCAATGCGATGTAGAAGGTTTAGCTTCAAATCCACGCGAAACACATGATTTAGCTACAAATCAATGCGATATAGAACGTTTAGTTTCAAATCCATGCGACACAAATAATATAGCTTCAGATAATTGCGATATAAGAGATATAGCTTCAAATGCGGACGAAACAAAAGAGATAGCTTCAAATCCATGCGAAGCACATGATTTAGCTTCAAATCAATGAGATGTAGAAGCTTTAGCTTCAAATACATGCGAAACAAATGATTTAGCTTCAAACACTTGGGATATAAGTGATGTAGCTTCAAATGCAGACGAAGCAAACGAGTTAGCTTCTAATCCATGCGAAACACATGATTTAGCTTCAAATCAATGCGATGTAGAATGTTTAGCTTCAAATCCACGCGAAAAAAATGATTTAGCTTCAAACACTTGGGATATAAGTGATATAGCTTCAAATGCAGACGAAACAAACGAGTTAGATTCAAATCCATGCGAAACAAATGATTTAGTTTCAGATACTTGCGATATAAGAGATATAGCTTCAAATGCAGACGAAACAAACGAGTTAGCTTCAAATCCATGCGAAGCACATGATTTAGCTTCATATCATTTCGAAGTAGAAGGATTAGATTCAAATCTATGCGAAACAAATGATTTAACATCAGATAGTTGCGATATAAGTGAGATAGCTCCAAAGGCAGACGAAACAAACGAGATAGCTTCAAATCCTAGCGAAACCCATGATTTAGCTTCAAATCAATGCGATGTAGAAGGTTTTGCTTCAAATCCACGCGAAAAAAATGATTTAGCTTCAAACACTTGGGAAATAAGTGATATAGCTTCAAATGCAGACGAAACAAACGAGTTAGATTCAAATCCATGCGAAACAAATGATTTAACATCAGATAGTTGCGATATAAGTGATATAGCTTCAAATGCAGACGAAACAAACGAGTTAGCTTCAAATCAAGCGAAACACATGATTTAGCTTCAAATCAATGCGATGTAGAAGGATTAGCTTCAAATCCACGCGAAACACATGATTTAGATTCAAATCAATGCGATATAGAATGTTTAGCTTCAAATCCATGCGACACGAACGATATAGCTTCAGATACTTGCGATATAAGAGATATAGCTTCAAATGCAGACGAAACAAACGAGTTAGCTTCATATCCAACCGAAAGACATGATTTAGCTTTAAATCAATGCGATATAGAAGGTTTAGCTTCAAATCCATGCAACACAAACGATATAGCTTCAGATACTTGCGATATAAGAGATATAGCTTCAAGTGGAGACGAAACAAACGAGTTAGCTTCATATCCAAGCGAAACACATGATTTAGCTTCAAATCAATACGATGTAGAAGGTTTAGCTTCAAATCCACTCGAAATACATGATTTATCTTCAAATCAATGCGATATAGAAGGTTTAACTTCAAATTCATGCGAAGCAAATGATTGTGCTTCAAAATCAATTCGAAGTAGAAGGATTAGATTCAAATCCATGCGAAACAAATGATTTAGCATCAGATACATGCGATCTAAGTGGTATAGCTTTAAATGCAGGAGAAACAAACGAGTTAGCTTCAAATCCACGCAAAAACACATGATTAATCTTCAAATCAGTGCTATGTAGAAGCTTTAGCTTCAAATCCATGAGATACAAATGATTTAGCTTCAGATACTTGCGATATAAGAGATATAGCATCCAATTCAGACGAAACAAACGAGTTAGCATCATATCCAAGCCAAACACATGATTTAGCTTCAAATCCATGCGATGTAGAAGGATTAGCTTCATATCCATGCGATACAAATGATTTAGCTTCAGATACTTGCGATATAAGAGATATAGCTTCAAGTGGAGACGAAACAAACGAGTTAGCTTCATATCCAAGCGAACACATGATTTAGCTTCAAATCAATTCGAAGTAGAAGGATTATCTTCAAATCTATGCGAAACAAATGATTTAACGTCAGATAGTTGCAATATAAGTGATGTAGCTTCAAATGCTGACGAAACAAACGAGACAGCTTCAAATCCAAGCGAAACACATGATTTAGCTTCAAATCAATTCGAAGTAGAAGGATTATCTTCAAATCTATGCGAAACAAATGATTTAACGTCAGATAGTTGCAATATAAGTGATATAGCTTTAAATGCTGACGAAACAAACGAGATAGCTTCAAATCCAAGCGAAACACTTGATTTAGCTTCAAATCAATGCGATGTAGAAGGTTTAGCTTCAAATCCACTCGAAATACATGATTTATCATCAAATCAATGCGATGTAGAAGGTTTAGCTTCAAATCCACGCGAAACACATGATTTAGCTTCAAATCAATGCGATATAGAAGGTTTAGCTTCAAATCCATGCGACACAAATTATATAGCTTCAGATACTTGCGATATAAGAGATATAGCTTCAAATGCAGAAGAAACAAAAGAGATAGCTTCAAATCCATGCGAAGCACATGATTTAGCTTCAAATCAATGAGATGTAGAAGCTTTAGCTTCAAATCCATGCGAAACAAATGATTTAGCTACAAACACTTGGGATATAAGTGATATAGCTTCAAATGCAGACGAAGCAAACGAGTTAGCTACAAATCAATGCGAAACACATGATTTAGCTGCAAATCAATGCAGTGTTGAAGAATTAGCTTCAAATCCATTCGAAACAAATGATTTAACATCAGATAGTTGCGATATAAGTGATTTAGCTCCAAAGGCAGACGAAACAAACGAGATAGCTTCAAATCCAAGCGAAACACATGATTTAGCTTCAAATCAATGCGATGTAGAATGCTTAGCTTCAAATCCACGCGAAAAAAATGATTTAGCTTCAAACACTTGGGATATAAGTGATATGGCTTCAAATGCAGACTAAACAAACGAGTTAGATTCAAATCCATGCGAAACAAATGATTTAACATCAGATAGTTGCGATATAAGTGACATAGCTTCAAATGCAGACGAAGCAAACGAGTTAGCTTCTAATCCATGCGAAACACATGATTTAGCTTCAAATCAATGCGATGTAGAATGTTTAGCTTCAAATCCACGCGAAAAAAATGATTTAGCTTCAAACACTTGGGATATAAGTGATATAGCTTCAAATGCAGACGAAACAAACGAGTTAGATTCAAATCCATGCGAAACAAATGATTTAGTTTCAGATACTTGCGATATAAGAGATATAGCTTCAAATGCAGACGAAACAAACGAGTTAGCTTCAAATCCATGCGAAGCACATGATTTAGCTTCATATCATTTCGAAGTAGAAGGATTAGATTCAAATCTATGCGAAACAAATGATTTAACATCAGATAGTTGCGATATAAGTGAGATAGCTCCAAAGGCAGACGAAACAAACGAGATAGCTTCAAATCCTAGCGAAACCCATGATTTAGCTTCAAATCAATGCGATGTAGAAGGTTTTGCTTCAAATCCACGCGAAAAAAATGATTTAGCTTCAAACACTTGGGAAATAAGTGATATAGCTTCAAATGCAGACGAAACAAACGAGTTAGATTCAAATCCATGCGAAACAAATGATTTAACATCAGATAGTTGCGATATAAGTGATATAGCTTCAAATGCAGACGAAACAAACGAGTTAGCTTCAAATCAAGCGAAACACATGATTTAGCTTCAAATCAATGCGATGTAGAAGGATTAGCTTCAAATCCACGCGAAACACATGATTTAGATTCAAATCAATGCGATATAGAATGTTTAGCTTCAAATCCATGCGACACGAACGATATAGCTTCAGATACTTGCGATATAAGAGATATAGCTTCAAATGCAGACGAAACAAACGAGTTAGCTTCATATCCAACCGAAAGACATGATTTAGCTTTAAATCAATGCGATATAGAAGGTTTAGCTTCAAATCCATGCAACACAAACGATATAGCTTCAGATACTTGCGATATAAGAGATATAGCTTCAAGTGGAGACGAAACAAACGAGTTAGCTTCATATCCAAGCGAAACACATGATTTAGCTTCAAATCAATACGATGTAGAAGGTTTAGCTTCAAATCCACTCGAAATACATGATTTATCTTCAAATCAATGCGATATAGAAGGTTTAACTTCAAATTCATGCGAAGCAAATGATTGTGCTTCAAAATCAATTCGAAGTAGAAGGATTAGATTCAAATCCATGCGAAACAAATGATTTAGCATCAGATACATGCGATCTAAGTGGTATAGCTTTAAATGCAGGAGAAACAAACGAGTTAGCTTCAAATCCACGCAAAAACACATGATTAATCTTCAAATCAGTGCTATGTAGAAGCTTTAGCTTCAAATCCATGAGATACAAATGATTTAGCTTCAGATACTTGCGATATAAGAGATATAGCATCCAATTCAGACGAAACAAACGAGTTAGCATCATATCCAAGCCAAACACATGATTTAGCTTCAAATCCATGCGATGTAGAAGGATTAGCTTCATATCCATGCGATACAAATGATTTAGCTTCAGATACTTGCGATATAAGAGATATAGCTTCAAGTGGAGACGAAACAAACGAGTTAGCTTCATATCCAAGCGAACACATGATTTAGCTTCAAATCAATTCGAAGTAGAAGGATTATCTTCAAATCTATGCGAAACAAATGATTTAACGTCAGATAGTTGCAATATAAGTGATGTAGCTTCAAATGCTGACGAAACAAACGAGACAGCTTCAAATCCAAGCGAAACACATGATTTAGCTTCAAATCAATTCGAAGTAGAAGGATTATCTTCAAATCTATGCGAAACAAATGATTTAACGTCAGATAGTTGCAATATAAGTGATATAGCTTTAAATGCTGACGAAACAAACGAGATAGCTTCAAATCCAAGCGAAACACTTGATTTAGCTTCAAATCAATGCGATGTAGAAGGTTTAGCTTCAAATCCACTCGAAATACATGATTTATCATCAAATCAATGCGATGTAGAAGGTTTAGCTTCAAATCCACGCGAAACACATGATTTAGCTTCAAATCAATGCGATATAGAAGGTTTAGCTTCAAATCCATGCGACACAAATTATATAGCTTCAGATACTTGCGATATAAGAGATATAGCTTCAAATGCAGAAGAAACAAAAGAGATAGCTTCAAATCCATGCGAAGCACATGATTTAGCTTCAAATCAATGAGATGTAGAAGCTTTAGCTTCAAATCCATGCGAAACAAATGATTTAGCTACAAACACTTGGGATATAAGTGATATAGCTTCAAATGCAGACGAAGCAAACGAGTTAGCTACAAATCAATGCGAAACACATGATTTAGCTGCAAATCAATGCAGTGTTGAAGAATTAGCTTCAAATCCATTCGAAACAAATGATTTAACATCAGATAGTTGCGATATAAGTGATTTAGCTCCAAAGGCAGACGAAACAAACGAGATAGCTTCAAATCCAAGCGAAACACATGATTTAGCTTCAAATCAATGCGATGTAGAATGCTTAGCTTCAAATCCACGCGAAAAAAATGATTTAGCTTCAAACACTTGGGATATAAGTGATATGGCTTCAAATGCAGACTAAACAAACGAGTTAGATTCAAATCCATGCGAAACAAATGATTTAACATCAGATAGTTGCGATATAAGTGACATAGCTTCAAATGCAGACGAAACAAACGAGTTAGCTTCAAATCAAGCGAAACACATGATTTAGCTTCAAATCAATGCGATGTAGAAGGATTAGCTTCAAATCCACGCGAAACACATGATTTAGATTCAAATCAATGCGATATAGAATGTTTAGCTTCAAATCCATGCGACACGAACGATATAGCTTCAGATACTTGCGATATAAGAGATATAGCTTCAAATGCAGACGAAACAAACGAGTTAGCTTCATATCCAACCGAAAGACATGATTTAGCTTTAAATCAATGCGATATAGAAGGTTTAGCTTCAAATCCATGCAACACAAACGATATAGCTTCAGATACTTGCGATATAAGAGATATAGCTTCAAGTGGAGACGAAACAAACGAGTTAGCTTCATATCCAAGCGAAACACATGATTTAGCTTCAAATCAATGCGATGTAGAAGGTTTAGCTTCAAATCCACTCGAAATACATGATTTATCTTCAAATCAATGCGATATAGAAGGTTTAACTTCAAATTCATGCGAAGCAAATGATTGTGCTTCAAAATCAATTCGAAGTAGAAGGATTAGATTCAAATCCATGCGAAACAAATGATTTAGCATCAGATACATGCGATCTAAGTGGTATAGCTTTAAATGCAGGAGAAACAAACGAGTTAGCTTCAAATCCACGCAAAAACACATGATTAATCTTCAAATCAATGCTATGTAGAAGCTTTAGCTTCAAATCCATGAGATACAAATGATTTAGCTTCAGATACTTGCGATATAAGAGATATAGCTTCCAATTCAGACGAAACAAACGAGTTAGCATCATATCCAAGCCAAACACATGATTTAGCTTCAAATCCATGCGATGTAGAAGGATTAGCTTCATATCCATGCGATACAAATGATTTAGCTTCAGATACTTGCGATATAAGAGATATAGCTTCAAGTGGAGACGAAACAAACGAGTTAGCTTCATATCCAAGCGAACACATGATTTAGCTTCAAATCAATTCGAAGTAGAAGGATTATCTTCAAATCTATGCGAAACAAATGATTTAACGTCAGATAGTTGCAATATAAGTGATGTAGCTTCAAATGCTGACGAAACAAACGAGACAGCTTCAAATCCAAGCGAAACACATGATTTAGCTTCAAATCAATTCGAAGTAGAAGGATTATCTTCAAATCTATGCGAAACAAATGATTTAACGTCAGATAGTTGCAATATAAGTGATATAGCTTTAAATGCTGACGAAACAAACGAGATAGCTTCAAATCCAAGCGAAACACTTGATTTAGCTTCAAATCAATGCGATGTAGAAGGTTTAGCTTCAAATCCACTCGAAATACATGATTTATCATCAAATCAATGCGATGTAGAAGGTTTAGCTTCAAATCCACGCGAAACACATGATTTAGCTTCAAATCAATGCGATATAGAAGGTTTAGCTTCAAATCCATGCGACACAAATTATATAGCTTCAGATACTTGCGATATAAGAGATATAGCTTCAAATGCAGAAGAAACAAAAGAGATAGCTTCAAATCCATGCGAAGCACATGATTTAGCTTCAAATCAATGAGATGTAGAAGCTTTAGCTTCAAATCCATGCGAAACAAATGATTTAGCTACAAACACTTGGGATATAAGTGATATAGCTTCAAATGCAGACGAAGCAAACGAGTTAGCTACAAATCAATGCGAAACACATGATTTAGCTGCAAATCAATGCAGTGTTGAAGAATTAGCTTCAAATCCATTCGAAACAAATGATTTAACATCAGATAGTTGCGATATAAGTGATTTAGCTCCAAAGGCAGACGAAACAAACGAGATAGCTTCAAATCCAAGCGAAACACATGATTTAGCTTCAAATCAATGCGATGTAGAATGCTTAGCTTCAAATCCACGCGAAAAAAATGATTTAGCTTCAAACACTTGGGATATAAGTGATATGGCTTCAAATGCAGACTAAACAAACGAGTTAGATTCAAATCCATGCGAAACAAATGATTTAACATCAGATAGTTGCGATATAAGTGACATAGCTTCAAATGCAGACGAAACAAACGAGTTAGCTTCAAATCAAGCGAAACACATGATTTAGCTTCAAATCAATGCGATGTAGAAGGATTAGCTTCAAATCCACGCGAAACACATGATTTAGATTCAAATCAATGCGATATAGAATGTTTAGCTTCAAATCCATGCGACACGAACGATATAGCTTCAGATACTTGCGATATAAGAGATATAGCTTCAAATGCAGACGAAACAAACGAGTTAGCTTCATATCCAACCGAAAGACATGATTTAGCTTTAAATCAATGCGATATAGAAGGTTTAGCTTCAAATCCACTCGAAATACATGATTTATCTTCAAATCAATGCGATATAGAAGGTTTAACTTCAAATTCATGCGAAGCAAATGATTGTGCTTCAAAATCAATTCGAAGTAGAAGGATTAGATTCAAATCCATGCGAAACAAATGATTTAGCATCAGATACATGCGATCTAAGTGGTATAGCTTTAAATGCAGGAGAAACAAACGAGTTAGCTTCAAATCCACGCAAAAACACATGATTAATCTTCAAATCAATGCTATGTAGAAGCTTTAGCTTCAAATCCATGAGATACAAATGATTTAGCTTCAGATACTTGCGATATAAGAGATATAGCTTCCAATTCAGACGAAACAAACGAGTTAGCATCATATCCAAGCCAAACACATGATTTAGCTTCAAATCCATGCGATGTAGAAGGATTAGCTTCATATCCATGCGATACAAATGATTTAGCTTCAGATACTTGCGATATAAGAGATATAGCTTCAAGTGGAGACGAAACAAACGAGTTAGCTTCATATCCAAGCGAACACATGATTTAGCTTCAAATCAATTCGAAGTAGAAGGATTATCTTCAAATCTATGCGAAACAAATGATTTAACGTCAGATAGTTGCAATATAAGTGATGTAGCTTCAAATGCTGACGAAACAAACGAGACAGCTTCAAATCCAAGCGAAACACATGATTTAGCTTCAAATCAATTCGAAGTAGAAGGATTATCTTCAAATCTATGCGAAACAAATGATTTAACGTCAGATAGTTGCAATATAAGTGATATAGCTTTAAATGCTGACGAAACAAACGAGATAGCTTCAAATCCAAGCGAAACACTTGATTTAGCTTCAAATCAATGCGATGTAGAAGGTTTAGCTTCAAATCCACTCGAAATACATGATTTATCATCAAATCAATGCGATGTAGAAGGTTTAGCTTCAAATCCACGCGAAACACATGATTTAGCTTCAAATCAATGCGATATAGAAGGTTTAGCTTCAAATCCATGCGACACAAATTATATAGCTTCAGATACTTGCGATATAAGAGATATAGCTTCAAATGCAGAAGAAACAAAAGAGATAGCTTCAAATCCATGCGAAGCACATGATTTAGCTTCAAATCAATGAGATGTAGAAGCTTTAGCTTCAAATCCATGCGAAACAAATGATTTAGCTACAAACACTTGGGATATAAGTGATATAGCTTCAAATGCAGACGAAGCAAACGAGTTAGCTACAAATCAATGCGAAACACATGATTTAGCTGCAAATCAATGCAGTGTTGAAGATTTAGCTTCAAATCCATTCGAAACAAATGATTTAACATCAGATAGTTGCGATATAAGTGATTTAGCTCCAAAGGCAGACGAAACAAACGAGATAGCTTCAAATCAAGCGAAACACATGATTTAGCTTCAAATCAATGCGATGTAGAAGGATTAGCTTCAAATCCACGCGAAACACATGATTTAGATTCAAATCAATGCGAAACAAATGATTTAACATCAGATAGTTGCGATATAAGTGACATAGCTTCAAATGCAGACGAAACAAACGAGTTAGCTTCATATCCAACCGAAACACATGATTTAGCTTCAAATCAATGCGATGTAGAAGGTTTAGCTTCAAATCCACGCGAAACACATGATTTAGCTTCAAATCAATGCGATATAGAATGTTTAGCTTCAAATCCATGCGACACAAACGATATAGCTTCAGATACTTGCGATATAAGAGATGTAGCTTCAAATGCAGACGAAACAAACGAGTTAGTTTCATATCCAACCGAAAGACATGATTTAGCTTTAAGTCAACGCGATATAGAAGGTTTAGCTTCAAATCCATTAGAACAAATGATTTTCTTTGAAACGCTTGGGATATATGTGATATAGCTTCAAATGCAAACGAAACAAATGAGTTAGCTTCATATCCAGGCAAAAGACATGATTTAGCTTCAAATCAATTCGAAGTAGAAGGATTAGCTTCAAATCCATGCGACACAAATGATTCAGCATCAGGTACATGCGATATAAGTGATATAGCTTCAAATGCGGACGAAGCAAACGAGTGAGCTTCAAATCCAAGCGAAACACATGATTCACCTGCAAATAAATGCGATGTAGAAGATTTAGCTTCAAATCCGTGCGACACAAACGATTTAACATCAAATAGTTGCGATATAAGTGATATAGCTTCAAATGCAGACGAAACAAACTAGATAGCATCAAATCCAAGCGAAAAACATGATTTAGCTTCAAATCAAGCGATGTAGAAGGTTTAGCTTCAAATCCACGCGAAATACATGATTTAGCTTCAAATCAATACGATATAGAATGTTTAGCTTCAAATCCACGCGAAAAAAATGATTTAGCTTCAAACACTTGGGAAATAAGTGATATAGCTTCAAATGCAGACGAAACAAACGAGTTAGATTCAAATCCATGCGAAACAAATGATTTAACATCAGATAGTTGCGATATAAGTGATATAGCTTCAAATGCAGACGAAACAAACGAGTTAGCTTCAAATCAAGCGAAACACATGATTTAGCTTCAAATCAATGCGATGTAGAAGGATTAGCTTCAAATCCACGCGAAACACATGATTTAGATTCAAATCAATGCGATATAGAATGTTTAGCTTCAAATCCATGCGACACGAACGATATAGCTTCAGATACTTGCGATATAAGAGATATAGCTTCAAATGCAGACGAAACAAACGAGTTAGCTTCATATCCAACCGAAAGACATGATTTAGCTTTAAATCAATGCGATATAGAAGGTTTAGCTTCAAATCCATGCAACACAAACGATATAGCTTCAGATACTTGCGATATAAGAGATATAGCTTCAAGTGGAGACGAAACAAACGAGTTAGCTTCATATCCAAGCGAAACACATGATTTAGCTTCAAATCAATGCGATGTAGAAGGTTTAGCTTCAAATCCACGCGAAACACATGATTTAGCTTCAAATCAATGCGATATAGAAGGTTTAGCTTCAAATCCATGCGACACAAATTATATAGCTTCAGATACTTGCGATATAAGAGATATAGCTTCAAATGCAGAAGAAACAAAAGAGATAGCTTCAAATCCATGCGAAGCACATGATTTAGCTTCAAATCAATGAGATGTAGAAGCTTTAGCTTCAAATCCTTGCGAAACAAATGATTTAGCTACAAACACTTGGGATATAAGTGATATAGCTTCAAATGCAGACGAAGCAAACGAGTTAGCTACAAATCAATGCGAAACACATGATTTAGCTGCAAATCAATGCAGTGTTGAAGATTTAGCTTCAAATCCATTCGAAACAAATGATTTAACATCAGATAGTTGCGATATAAGTGATTTAGCTCCAAAGGCAGACGAAACAAACGAGATAGCTTCAAATCCAAGCGAAACACATGATTTAGCTTCAAATCAATGCGATGTAGAATGCTTAGCTTCAAATCCACGCGAAAAAAATGATTTAGCTTCAAACACTTGGGATATAAGTGATATAGCTTCAAATGCAGACGAAACAAACTAGATAGCATCAAATCCAAGCGAAACACATGATTTAGCTTCAAATCATTTCGAAGTAGAAGGATTAGATTCAAATCCATGCGAAACAAATGATTTAACATCAGATAGTTGCGATATAAGTGATATCGCTTCAAATGCAGACGAAATAAACGAGTTAGATCCAAATCCAAGCGAATCACATGATTTAGCTTCAAATCAATGCGATATGGAAGGATTAACTTCAAATCCATGCGAAACAAATGATTTAGCTTCAAACACGTGGGATATAAGTGATATAGCTTCAAATGCAGACGAAGCAAACGAGTGAGCTTCACATCCACGCGAAACACATGATTTAGCTTCACATCAATGCGATGTAGAAAGTTTAGCTTCAAATCCATGCGAAACAAATGATTTAGCATCAGATACATGCGATATAAGTGATATAGCTTCAAATGCAGACGAAACAAACGAGATAGCTTCAAATCCAAGCGAAACACATGATTTAGCTTCAAGTCAATGCGTTGTAGAAGGTTTAGCTTCATATCCAAGCGAAACACATGATTTAGCTTTAATTCAATGCGATGTAGAAGGTTTAGCTTCAAATCCATGCGAAACAAATTATTTAGCTTCAAACACTTGGGATATAAGTGATATAGCTTCAAATGCAGACGAAACAAACGAGTGAGATTCAAATCCATGCGAAACACATGATTCAGATGCAAATCAATTCGAAGTAGAAGATTTAACGTCAAATCCAAGCGAAACAAATGATTTAACATCAGATGGTTGCGATATAAGTGATATAGCTTCAAATGCAGACGAAACAAACGAGATTTGTTTCAAATCCATGCGAAACACATGATTGAGCTGCAAATCAATGCTATGTAGAAGGTTTAGCTTCAAATCCACGCCAAACACATGATTTAGCTTCCAATCAATGCGATATAGAAGGTTTATTTTCAAATCCATGCGACACAAATGATATAGCTTCAGATACTTGCGATATAAGAGATATAGCTTCAAATGCAGACGAAACAAACGAGTTAGCTTCAAATCAATGCGAAACACATGATTTAGATGCAAATCAATGCAGTGTTGAAGATTTAGCTTCAAATCCATCTTAAACAAATGATTTAACATCAGATAGTTGCGATATAAGTGATTTAACTCCAAATGCAGACGAAACAAACGAGATAGCTTCAAATCCAAGCGTAACACATGATTTAGCTTCAAACACGTGGGATATAAGTGATATAGCTTCAAATGCAGACGAAGCAAACGAGTGAGCTTCACATCCACGCGAAACACATAATTTAGCTTCACATCAATGCGATGTAGAAAGTTTAGCTTCAAATCCATGCGAAACAAATGATTTAGCTTCAAACACTTGGTATATAAGTGATATAGCTTCAAATGCAGACGAAACAAACTAGATAGCATCAAATCCAAGCGAAACACATGATTTAGCTTCAAATCATTTCGACGTAGAAGGATTAGATTCAAATCTATGCGAAACAAATGATTTAACATCAGATAGTTGCGATATAAGTGATATCGCTTCAAATGCAGACGAAATAAACGAGTTAGATCCAAATCCAAGCGAATCACATGATTTAGCTTCAAATCAATGCGATATGGAAGGATTAACTTCAAATCCATGCGAAACAAATGATTTAGCTTCAAACACGTGGGATATAAGTGATATAGCTTCAAATGCAAGAGAAACAAACGAGTTAGCTTCAAATCAATGCGAAACACATGATTTAGCTGCAAATCAATGCAGTGTTGAAGATTTTGCTTCAAATCCATTCGAAACACGTGATTTAGCTTCAAATCAATGCGATAGAGAAGATTTAGCTTCAAATCCATGCGAAACACATGATTTAGCTTCAAATCAATGCGATATTGAAGGTTTAGCTTCAAATCCAGGCGACACAAATGATATAGCTTCAGATACTTGCGATATAAGAGATATAGCTTCAAATGCAGACGAAGCAAACGAGTCAGATTCAAATCCATGCGAAACACATGATTGAGCTGCAAATCAATGCTATGTAGAAGGTTTAGCTTCAAATCCACGCCAAACACATGATTTAGCTTCCAATCAATGCGATATAGAAGGTTTATTTTCAAATCCATGCGACACAAATGATATAGCTTCAGATACTTGCGATATAAGAGATATAGCTTCAAATGCAGACGAAACAAACGAGTTAGCTTCAAATCAATGCGAAACACATGATTTAGATGCAAATCAATGCAGTGTTGAAGATTTAGCTTCAAATCCATCTTAAACAAATGATTTAACATCAGATAGTTGCGATATAAGTGATTTAACTCCAAATGCAGACGAAACAAACGAGATAGCTTCAAATCCAAGCGAAACACATGATTTAGCTTCAAACACGTGGGATATAAGTGATATAGCTTCAAATGCAGACGAAGCAAACGAGTGAGCTTCACATCCACGCGAAACACATGATTTAGCTTCACATCAATGCGATGTAGAAAGTTTAGCTTCAAATCCATGCGAAACAAATGATTTAGCTTCAAACACTTGGTATATAAGTGATATAGCTTCAAATGCAGACGAAACAAACTAGATAGCATCAAATCCAAGCGAAACACATGATTTAGCTTCAAATCATTTCGACGTAGGAGGATTAGATTCAAATCTATGCGAAACAAATGATTTAACATCAGATAGTTGCGATATAAGTGATATAGCTTCAAATGCAAGAGAAACAAACGAGTTAGATTCAAATCCATGCAAAACAAATGATTATGCTTCAAATCAATGCTATTTAGAAGGTTTAGCTTCAAATCCGTGCGACAAATGAATAAGCTTCAAACAATTGGGATATAAGTGATATAGCTTCAAATGCAGACCAAACAAACGAGTTAGCTTCAAAACCTTGCGAAACACATGATTTTGCTTCAAATCAATTCGAAGCAGAAGGATTAGCTTCAAATCCATGCGACACAAATGATATCGCTTCAGATACTTGCGATATAAGAGATATAGCTTCAAATGCAGACGAAACAAACGAGTTAGCGTCAAATCCATGCGAAGCACATGATTTAGCTTCAAATCATTTCGAAGTAGAAGGATTAGATTCAAATCTATGCGAAACAAATGATTTAACATCAGATAGTTGCAATATAAGTGATATAGCTTCAAATGCAAGTGAAACAAACGAGTTAGCTTCAAATCAATGCGAAACACATGATTTAGCTGCAAATCAATGCAGTGTTGAAGATTTAGCTTCAAATCCATGTTAAACAAATGATTTAACATCAGATAGTTGCGATATAAGTGATTTAACTCCAAATGCAGACGAAACAAACGAGATAGCTTCAAATCCAAGCGAAACACATGATTTAGCTTCAAATCATTTCGACGTAGAAGGATTAGATTCAAATCTATGCGAAACAAATGATTTAACATCAGATAGTTGCGATATAAGTGATATAGCTTCAAATGCAAGAGAAACAAACGAGTTAGCTTCAAATCAATGCGAAACACATGATTTAGCTGCAAATCAATGCAGTGTTGAAGATTTTGCTTCAAATCCATTCGAAACACATGATTTAGCTTCAAATCAATGCGATAGAGAAGATTTAGCTTCAAATCCATGCGAAACACATGATTTAGCTTCAAATCAATGCGATATTGAAGGTTTAGCTTCAAATCCAGGCGACACAAATGATATAGCTTCAGATACATGCGATATAAGTGATATAGCTTCAAATGCAGACGAAACAAACGAGATAGCTTCAAATCCAAGCGAAACACATGATTTAGCTTCAAGTCAATGCGTTGTAGAAGGTTTAGCTTCATATCCAAGCGAAACACATGATTTAGCTTTAATTCAATGCGATGTAGAAGGTTTAGCTTCAAATCCATGCGAAACAAATTATTTAGCTTCAAACACTTGGGATATAAGTGATATAGCTTCAAATGCAGATGAAACAAACGAGTGAGATTCAAATCCATGCGAAACACATGATTCAGATGCAAATCAATTCGAAGTAGAAGATTTAACGTCAAATACAAGCGAAACAAATGATTTAACATCAGATGGTTGCGATATAAGTGATATAGCTTCAAATGCAGACGAAACAAACGAGATTTGTTTCAAATCCAAGCGAAACACATGATTTAGCTTCAAATCAATGCCATGTAGAAGGTTTTGCTTCAAATCCACGCGAAACACATGATTTCGCTTCAAATCAATGCGGTATAGAAGGTTTAGCTTCAAATCCATGCGACACAAATGATATAACATCAGATAGTTGCGATATAAGTGATATAGCTTCAAATGCTGACGAAACAATCGAGTTAGCTTCAAATCCATGCGGAGCACATGATTAAGCTTCACATCAATGCGATGTAGAAAGTTTAGCTTCAAATCCATGCGAAACAAATGATTTAACATCAGATAGTTGCGATATAAGTGATATCGCTTCAAATGCAGACGAAATAAACGAGTCATATCCAAATCCAAGCGAATCACATGATTTAGCTTCAAATCAATGCGATATAGAAGGATTAACTTCAAATCCATGCGAAACAAATGATTTAGCTTCAAACACGTGGGATATAAGTGATATAGCTTCAAATGCAGACGAAGCAAACGAGTGAGCTTCACATCCACGCGAAACACATGATTTAGCTTCAAATCAATGCGATATAGAAGGTTTAGCTTCAAATCCATGCGACACAAATGATTTAGCTTCAGATACTTGCGATATAAGAGATATAGCTTCAAATGCAGACGAAACAAACGGGTTAGCGTCAAATCCATGCGAAGCACATGATTTAGCTTCAAAACATTTCGAAGTAGAAGGATTAGATTCAAATCTATGCGAAACAAATGATTTAACATCAGATAGTTGCGATATAAGTGATATAGCTTCAAATGCAAGAGAAACAAACGAGATAGCTTCAAATCACTGCGAAACACATGATTTAGCAGCAAATCAATGCAGTGTTGAAGATTTAGCTTCAAATCCATTCGAAACAAATGATTTAACATCAGATAGTTGAGATATAAGTGATTTAGCTCCAAATGCAGACGAAACAAACTAGATAGCTTCAAATCCAAGCGAAACACATGATTTAGATTCAAATCAATGCGATGTAGAAGGTTTAGCTTCAAATCCATGCGATACAAATGATTTAGCTTCAGATACTTGCGATATAAGAGATATAGCTTCAAATGCAGACGAAACAAACGAGTTAGCTTCAAATCATTTCGAAGTAGGAAGATTAGATTCAAATCTATGCGAAACAAATGATTTAACATCAGATAATTGCGATATAAGTGATATAGCTTCAAATGCAAGAGAAACAAACAAGTTAGCTTCAAATCACTGCGAAACACATGATTTAGCTTCAAATCAATGCGATATAGCAGGTTTAGCTTCAAATCCATGCGAAACAAATGATTTAGCTTCAAACACGTGGGATATAAGTGATATAGCTTCAAATGCAGACGAAGCAAACGAGTGAGCTTCAAATCCACGCGAAACACATGATTTAGCTTCAAATCAATGCGATATAGAAGGTTTAGCTTCAAATCCATGCGAAACAAATGATTTAGCTTCAAACACTTGGGATATAAGTGATATAGCTTCAAATGCAGACGAAACAAACTAGATAGCATCAAATCCAAGCGAAACACATGATTTAGCTTCAAATCAATGCGATGTAGAATGTTTAGCTTCAAATACACGCGAAACACATGATTTAGCTTCAAATCAATGCGATAGAGAAGGTTTAGCTTCAAATCCATGCGAAACACATGATTTAGCTACAAATCAATCCAGTGTTGAAGATTTAGCTTCAAATCCATTTTAAACAAATGATTTAACATCAGATAGTTGCGATATAAGTGATTTAGCTCCAAATGCAGACGAAACAAACGAGATAGCTTCAAATCCAAGCGAAACACATGATTTAGCTTCAAATCAATGCGATATAGCAGGTTTAGCTTCAAATCCATGCAAAACAAATGATTTAGCTTCAAACACTTGGGATATAAGTGATATAGCTTCAAATGCAGACGAAACAAACTAGATAGCATCAAATCCAACCGAAACACATGATTTAGCTTAAAATCAATGCGATGTAGAATGTTTAACTTCAAATACACGCGAAACACATGATTTAGCTTCAAATCAATGCGATAGAGAAGGTTTAGCTTCAAATCCATGCGAAACACATGATTTAGCTTCAAATCAATGCGATATAGAAGGTTTAGCTTCAAATCCAGGCGACACAAATGATATAGCTTCAGATACTTGCGATATAAGTGATATAGCTTCAAATGCAGGAGAAACAAACGTGTTATCTTCAAATCCATGCAAAACAAATGATTATGCTTCAAATCAATGCTATTTAGAAGGTTTAGCTTCACATCCGTGCGACAAATGAATAAGCTTCAAACAATTGGGATATAAGTGATATAGCTTCAAATGCAGACCAAACAAACGAGTTAGATTCAAATCCATGCGAAACACATGATTTTGCTTCAAATCAATTCGATGCAGAAGGATTAGCTTCAAATCCATGCGAAACAACTGATTTAACATCAGATATTTGCGATATAAGTTATATAGCTTCAAATGCAGACGAAACAAACGAGTGAGATTCAAATACATGCGAAACACATGATTCAACTGCAAATCAATTCGAAGTAGAAGATTTAACGTCAAATCCATGCGAAACAAATGATTTAACATCAGATAGTTGCGATATAAGTGATATAGATTCAAATGCAGACGAAACAAACGAGATTTGTTTCAAATCCAAGCGAAACACATGATTTAGATTCAAATCAATGCCATGTAGAAGGTTTAGCTTCAAATCCACGCGAAACACATGATTTCGCTTCAAAACAATGCGGTATAGAAGGTTTAGCTTCAAATCCATGCGACACAAATGATATAACATCAGATAGTTGCGATATAAGTGATATAGCTTCAAATGCAGACGAAACAAACGAGTTAGCTTCAAATCCATGCGGAGCACATGATTTAGCTTCACATCAATGCGATGTAGAAAGTTTAGCTTCAAATCCATGCGAAACAAATGATTTAACATCAGATAGTTGCGATATAAGTGATATAGCTTCAAATGCAGACGAAACAAACGAGTCAGATTCAAGTCCATGCGAAACACATGATTGAGCTGCAAATCAATGCGATGTAGAAGATTTAGCTTCAAATCCATGCGAAACAAGTGATATAGCTTCAGATACTTGCGATATAAGAGATATAGCTTCAAATGCAGACGAAACAAACGAGTTAGCTTCAAATCCATGCGAAACAAATGATTTAGCTTCAAACACGTGGGCTATAAGTGATATAGCTTCAAATGCAGACGAAGCAAATGATTTAACATCAGATACTTGCGATATAAGTGATTTAGCTCCAAATGCAGACGAAACAAACGAGATGGCTTCAAATCCAAGCGAAACACAAGATTTAGCTTCAAATCAATGCGATGTAGAAGGTTTAGCTTCAAATCCATGCGATACAAATGATTTAGCATCAGATACATGCGATATAAGTGATATAGCATCAAATGCAGGAGAAACAAACGAGTTAGCTTCAAATCCATGCAAAACACATGATTATGCTTCAAATCAATGCTATGTAGAAGGTTTAGCTTCAAAGCCATGAGAAACGAACGAGTGATTTAGCTTCTGATACTTGCGATATAAGTGATATAGCTTCAAATGCAGACCAAACAAACGAGTTAGCTTCAAATCCAAGCGAAACAAATGATTTAGCCCAGAAACTTGCCATATAAGTGGTAAAGTTTCAAATGCAGGGGAAACAAACGAGTTAGCTTCAAATCCATGCAAAACACATGATTATGCTTCAAATCAATGCTATGTAGAAGGTTTAGCTACAAATCCATGCGACACAAATGAATAAGCTTCAGATACTTGCGATATAAGTGATATAGCTTAAAATGCAGACGAAACAAACGACTTAGCTTCAAATCCATGCGAAGCACATGATCTAGCTTCAAATCAATTCGAAGTAGAAGGATTAGCTTCAAATGTATGCGATACAAATAATTTAGCATCAGATACATGCGATACAAGTGATACAGTTTCAAATGCAGGTGAAACAAACGAGTTAGCTTCACATCCATGCAAAACAGATGATTCTGCTTCAAATCATGCGATATAGAAGGTTTAGCTTCAAATCCATGCGACACAAATGATATAGCTTCAGATACTTGCGATATAAGAGACATAGCTTCAGATGCAGCCGAAACAAACGAGTTAGCTTCAAATCCATGCGAAGCACATGATTTAGCTTCAAATCAGTTCGAAGTAGAAGGATTAGTTTCAAATCCACGCGAAACACATGATTTAGCTTCAAATAAATGCGATGCAGAAGGTTTAGCTTCAAATCCATGCGACACAAATGATATAACATCAGATAGTTGCGATATAAGTGATATAGGTTCAAATGCTGACGAAACAATCGAGTTAGCTTCAAATCCATGCGGAGCACATGATTTAGCTTCACATCAATGCGATGTAGAAAGTTTAGCTACAAATCCATGCGAAACAAATGATTTAATATCAGATAGTTGCGATATAAGTGATATCGCTTCAAATGCAGACGAAATAAACGAGTTAGATCCAAATCCAAGAGAATCACATGATTTAGCTTCAAATCAATGCGATATAGAAGGATTAACTTCAAATCCATGCGAAACAAATGATTTAGCTTCAAACACGTGGGATATAAGTGATATAGCTTCAAATGCAGACGAAGCAAACGAGTGAGCTTCAAATCCACGCGAAACACATGATTTACCTTCAAATCAATGCGATATAGAAGGATTAACTTCAAATCCATGCGAAACAAATGATTTAGCTTCAAACACGTGGGATATAAGTGATATAGCTTCAAATGCAGACGAAGCAAACGAGTGAGCTTCAAATCCACGCGAAACACATGATTTACCTTCAAATCAAAGCGATATAGAAGGTTTAGCTTCAAATCCATGCGAAACAAATGATTTAGCTTCAAACACTTGGGATATAAGTGATATAGCTTCAAATGCAGACGAAACAAACTAGATAGCATCAAATCCAAGCGAAACACATGATTTAGCTTCAAATCATTTCGAAGTAGAAGGATTAGATTCAAATCTATGCGAAACAAATGATTTAACATCAGATAGTTGCGATATAAGTGATATAGCTTCAAATGCAAGAGAAACAAACGAGTTAGCTTCAAATCAATGCGAAACACATGATTTAGCTGCAAATCAATGCAGTGTTGAAGATTTAGCTTCAAATCCATTCGAAACACATGATTTAGCTTCAAATCAATGCGATAGAGAAGGTTTAGCTTCAAATCCATGCGAAACACATGATTTAGCCTCAAATCAATGCGATATTGAAGGTTTAGCTTCAAATCCAGGCGACACAAATGATATAGCTTCAGATACTTGCGATATAAGAGATATAGCTTCAAATGCAGACGAAACAAACGAGTTGGCTTCAAATCATTTCGAAGTAGAAGGATTAGATTCAAATCTATGCGAAACAAATGATTTAACATCAGATAGTTGCGATATAAGTGATATAGCTTCAAATGCAAGTGAAACAAACGAGTTAGCTTCAAATCCATGCGAAACACATGATTTAGCTTCAAATTAATGCGATATAGAAGGTTTAGCTTCAAATCCATGCGACACAAATGATATAGCTTCAGATACTTGCGATATAAGAGATATAGCTTCAAATGCAGACGAAACAAACGAGTAAGCTTCAAATCCATGCGAAGCACATGATTTAGCTTTAAATCAATGCGATGTAGAAGGTTTAGCTTCAAATCCATGCGAAACAAATGATTTAACATCAGGTACATGCGATATAAGTGATATAGCTTCAAATGCAAGAGAAACACAAACGAGTTAGCTTCATATCCAAGCGAAAGACATGATTTAGCTTTAAATCAATGCGATGTAGAAGGTTTAGCTTCAAATCCATACGAAACAAATGATTTAACATCAGACAGTTGCGATATAAGTGATATTGCTTCAAATGCAAGAGAAACAGAAACGAGTTAGCTTCATATCCAAGCGAAAGACATGATTTAGCTTTAAATCAATCCGATGTAGAAGGTTTAGCTTCAAATCCATACGAAACAAATGATTTAACATCAGACAGTTGCGATATAAGTGATATTGCTTCAAATGCAAGAGAAACAGAAACGAGTTAGCTTCAAAGCCATGCAAAACAGATGATTATGCTTCAGAATAATGCGATATAGAAGGTTTAGCTTCAAATCCATGCGACACAAATGATTTAACATCAAATAGTTGCGATATAAGTGATATAGCTTCAAATGCAGACGAAACAAACTAGATAGCATCAAATCCAAGCGAAACACATGATTTAGCTTCAAATCAATGCGATGTAGAATGTTTAGCTTCAAATACACGCGAAACACATGATTTAGCTTCAAATCAATGCGATATAGAAGGTTTAGCTTCAAATCCATACGAAACACATGATTCAGCTGCAAATAAATGCGATATAGAAGATTTAGGTTCAAATCCATGCGAAACAAATGATTTAGCTTCAGACACTTGCGATGTAAGAGATATAGCTTCAAATGCAGACGAAACAAACGAGTCAGATTCAAATCCATGCGAAACACATGATTGAGCTGCAAATCAATGCGATGTAGAAGATTTAGCTTCAAATCCAAGCGAAACACATGATTTAGCTTCAAATCAATGCGATTTAGAAGGTTTAGCTTCAAATCAATGCGAAATAGAAGGTTTATCTTCAAATCCATGCGACACAAATGATATAGCTTCAGATACTTGCGATATAAGAGATATAGCTTCAAATGCAGACGAAACAAACGAGTTAGCTTCAAATCCATGCGAAACAAATGATTTAGCTTCAAACACGTGGGATATAAGTGATATAGCTTCAAATGCAGACGAAACAAACGAGTTAGCTTCAAATCCACGCGAAACACATGATTTAGCTTCAAATCAGTGCGATATAGAAGGTTTAGCTTCAAATCCATGCGAAACAAATGATTTAGCTTCAAACACTTGGGATATAAGTGATATAGCTTCAAATGCAGACGAATCAAACGAGTTAGCTTCAAATCCAATCGAAACACATGATTCAGAGTCAAATCAATGCGATATAGAAGTTTTAGCTTCAAATCCATGTGACACAAATGATATAGCTTTAGATACTTGCGACATAAGAGATATAGCTTCAAATGCAGACGAATCAAACGAGTTAGCTTCATATCGAAGCGAATCACATGATTTAGCTTCAAATCATTGCGATGTAGAAGGTATAACTTCAAATCCATGCGAAACAAATGATTTACTTTCAAACGCTTGGGATATATGTGATATAGCTTCAAATGCTGACGAAATAAACGAGTTAGCTCCAAATCCATGCGAAACACATGATAGAGCTGCAAATCAAAGCGATATAGAAGGTTTAGCTTCAAATCCATGCGACACAAATGATATAGCTTCAGATACTTGCTATATAAGAGATATAGCTTCAAATGCAGACGAAACAAACGAGTTAGCTTCAAATCCATGCGAAGCACATGATTTAGCTTCAAACCATTTCGAAGTAGAAGGATTAGATTCAAATCTATGCGAAACAAATGATTTAACATCAGATAGTTGCGATATAAGTGATATAGCTTCAAATGCAAGTGAAACAAACGAGTTAGCTTCAAATCCATGCGAAACACATGATTTCGCTTCAAATTAATGCGATATAGAAGGTTTATCTTCAAATCTATGCGACACAAATGATATAGCTTCAGATACTTGCGATATAAGAGATATAGCTTCAAATGCAGACGAAACAAACGAGTTAGCTTCAAATCCATGCGAAACACATGATTTTGCTTCAAATCAATTCGATGCAGAAGGATTAGCTTCAAATCCATGCGAAACAACTGATTTAACATCAGATATTTGCGATATAAGTTATATAGCTTCAAATGCAGACGAAACAAACGAGTGAGATTCAAATACATGCGAAACACATGATTCAACTGCAAATCAATTCGAAGTAGAAGATTTAACGTCAAATCCATGCGAAACAAATGATTTAACATCAGATAGTTGCGATATAAGTGATATAGATTCAAATGCAGACGAAACAAACGAGATTTGTTTCAAATCCAAGCGAAACACATGATTTAGATTCAAATCAATGCCATGTAGAAGGTTTAGCTTCAAATCCACGCGAAACACATGATTTCGCTTCAAAACAATGCGGTATAGAAGGTTTAGCTTCAAATCCATGCGACACAAATGATATAACATCAGATAGTTGCGATATAAGTGATATAGCTTCAAATGCAGACGAAACAAACGAGTTAGCTTCAAATCCATGCGGAGCACATGATTTAGCTTCACATCAATGCGATGTAGAAAGTTTAGCTTCAAATCCATGCGAAACAAATGATTTAACATCAGATAGTTGCGATATAAGTGATATAGCTTCAAATGCAGACGAAACAAACGAGTCAGATTCAAGTCCATGCGAAACACATGATTGAGCTGCAAATCAATGCGATGTAGAAGATTTAGCTTCAAATCCATGCGAAACAAGTGATATAGCTTCAGATACTTGCGATATAAGAGATATAGCTTCAAATGCAGACGAAACAAACGAGTTAGCTTCAAATCCAATGGAAACAAATGATTTAGCTTCAAACACGTGGGCTATAAGTGATATAGCTTCAAATGCAGACGAAGCAAATGATTTAACATCAGATACTTGCGATATAAGTGATTTAGCTCCAAATGCAGACGAAACAAACGAGATGGCTTCAAATCCAAGCGAAACACAAGATTTAGCTTCAAATCAATGCGATGTAGAAGGTTTAGCTTCAAATCCATGCGATACAAATGATTTAGCATCAGATACATGCGATATAAGTGATATAGCATCAAATGCAGGAGAAACAAACGAGTTAGCTTCAAATCCATGCAAAACACATGATTATGCTTCAAATCAATGCTATGTAGAAGGTTTAGCTTCAAAGCCATGAGAAACGAACGAGTGATTTAGCTTCTGATACTTGCGATATAAGTGATATAGCTTCAAATGCAGACCAAACAAACGAGTTAGCTTCAAATCCAAGCGAAACAAATGATTTAGCCCAGAAACTTGCCATATAAGTGGTAAAGTTTCAAATGCAGGGGAACAAACGAGTTAGCTTCAAATCCATGCAAAACACATGATTATGCTTCAAATCAATGCTATGTAGAAGGTTTAGCTACAAATCCATGCGACACAAATGAATAAGCTTCAGATACTTGCGATATAAGTGATATAGCTTAAAATGCAGACGAAACAAACGACTTAGCTTCAAATCCATGCGAAGCACATGATCTAGCTTCAAATCAATTCGAAGTAGAAGGATTAGCTTCAAATGTATGCGATACAAATAATTTAGCATCAGATACATGCGATACAAGTGATACAGTTTCAAATGCAGGTGAAACAAACGAGTTAGCTTCACATCCATGCAAAACAGATGATTCTGCTTCAAATCATGCGATATAGAAGGTTTAGCTTCAAATCCATGCGACACAAATGATATAGCTTCAGATACTTGCGATATAAGAGACATAGCTTCAGATGCAGCCGAAACAAACGAGTTAGCTTCAAATCCATGCGAAGCACATGATTTAGCTTCAAATCAGTTCGAAGTAGAAGGATTAGTTTCAAATCCACGCGAAACACATGATTTAGCTTCAAATAAATGCGATGCAGAAGGTTTAGCTTCAAATCCATGCGACACAAATGATATAACATCAGATAGTTGCGATATAAGTGATATAGGTTCAAATGCTGACGAAACAATCGAGTTAGCTTCAAATCCATGCGGAGCACATGATTTAGCTTCACATCAATGCGATGTAGAAAGTTTAGCTACAAATCCATGCGAAACAAATGATTTAATATCAGATAGTTGCGATATAAGTGATATCGCTTCAAATGCAGACGAAATAAACGAGTTAGATCCAAATCCAAGAGAATCACATGATTTAGCTTCAAATCAATGCGATATAGAAGGATTAACTTCAAATCCATGCGAAACAAATGATTTAGCTTCAAACACGTGGGATATAAGTGATATAGCTTCAAATGCAGACGAAGCAAACGAGTGAGCTTCAAATCCACGCGAAACACATGATTTACCTTCAAATCAATGCGATATAGAAGGATTAACTTCAAATCCATGCGAAACAAATGATTTAGCTTCAAACACGTGGGATATAAGTGATATAGCTTCAAATGCAGACGAAGCAAACGAGTGAGCTTCAAATCCACGCGAAACACATGATTTACCTTCAAATCAAAGCGATATAGAAGGTTTAGCTTCAAATCCATGCGAAACAAATGATTTAGCTTCAAACACTTGGGATATAAGTGATATAGCTTCAAATGCAGACGAAACAAACTAGATAGCATCAAATCCAAGCGAAACACATGATTTAGCTTCAAATCATTTCGAAGTAGAAGGATTAGATTCAAATCTATGCGAAACAAATGATTTAACATCAGATAGTTGCGATATAAGTGATATAGCTTCAAATGCAAGAGAAACAAACGAGTTAGCTTCAAATCAATGCGAAACACATGATTTAGCTGCAAATCAATGCAGTGTTGAAGATTTAGCTTCAAATCCATTCGAAACACATGATTTAGCTTCAAATCAATGCGATAGAGAAGGTTTAGCTTCAAATCCATGCGAAACACATGATTTAGCCTCAAATCAATGCGATATTGAAGGTTTAGCTTCAAATCCAGGCGACACAAATGATATAGCTTCAGATACTTGCGATATAAGAGATATAGCTTCAAATGCAGACGAAACAAACGAGTTGGCTTCAAATCATTTCGAAGTAGAAGGATTAGATTCAAATCTATGCGAAACAAATGATTTAACATCAGATAGTTGCGATATAAGTGATATAGCTTCAAATGCAAGTGAAACAAACGAGTTAGCTTCAAATCCATGCGAAACACATGATTTAGCTTCAAATTAATGCGATATAGAAGGTTTAGCTTCAAATCCATGCGACACAAATGATATAGCTTCAGATACTTGCGATATAAGAGATATAGCTTCAAATGCAGACGAAACAAACGAGTAAGCTTCAAATCCATGCGAAGCACATGATTTAGCTTTAAATCAATGCGATGTAGAAGGTTTAGCTTCAAATCCATGCGAAACAAATGATTTAACATCAGGTACATGCGATATAAGTGATATAGCTTCAAATGCAAGAGAAACACAAACGAGTTAGCTTCATATCCAAGCGAAAGACATGATTTAGCTTTAAATCAATGCGATGTAGAAGGTTTAGCTTCAAATCCATACGAAACAAATGATTTAACATCAGACAGTTGCGATATAAGTGATATTGCTTCAAATGCAAGAGAAACAGAAACGAGTTAGCTTCATATCCAAGCGAAAGACATGATTTAGCTTTAAATCAATCCGATGTAGAAGGTTTAGCTTCAAATCCATACGAAACAAATGATTTAACATCAGACAGTTGCGATATAAGTGATATTGCTTCAAATGCAAGAGAAACAGAAACGAGTTAGCTTCAAAGCCATGCAAAACAGATGATTATGCTTCAGAATAATGCGATATAGAAGGTTTAGCTTCAAATCCATGCGACACAAATGATTTAACATCAAATAGTTGCGATATAAGTGATATAGCTTCAAATGCAGACGAAACAAACTAGATAGCATCAAATCCAAGCGAAACACATGATTTAGCTTCAAATCAATGCGATGTAGAATGTTTAGCTTCAAATACACGCGAAACACATGATTTAGCTTCAAATCAATGCGATATAGAAGGTTTAGCTTCAAATCCATACGAAACACATGATTCAGCTGCAAATAAATGCGATATAGAAGATTTAGGTTCAAATCCATGCGAAACAAATGATTTAGCTTCAGACACTTGCGATGTAAGAGATATAGCTTCAAATGCAGACGAAACAAACGAGTCAGATTCAAATCCATGCGAAACACATGATTGAGCTGCAAATCAATGCGATGTAGAAGATTTAGCTTCAAATCCAAGCGAAACACATGATTTAGCTTCAAATCAATGCGATTTAGAAGGTTTAGCTTCAAATCAATGCGAAATAGAAGGTTTATCTTCAAATCCATGCGACACAAATGATATAGCTTCAGATACTTGCGATATAAGAGATATAGCTTCAAATGCAGACGAAACAAACGAGTTAGCTTCAAATCCATGCGAAACAAATGATTTAGCTTCAAACACGTGGGATATAAGTGATATAGCTTCAAATGCAGACGAAACAAACGAGTTAGCTTCAAATCCACGCGAAACACATGATTTAGCTTCAAATCAGTGCGATATAGAAGGTTTAGCTTCAAATCCATGCGAAACAAATGATTTAGCTTCAAACACTTGGGATATAAGTGATATAGCTTCAAATGCAGACGAATCAAACGAGTTAGCTTCAAATCCAATCGAAACACATGATTCAGAGTCAAATCAATGCGATATAGAAGTTTTAGCTTCAAATCCATGTGACACAAATGATATAGCTTTAGATACTTGCGACATAAGAGATATAGCTTCAAATGCAGACGAATCAAACGAGTTAGCTTCATATCGAAGCGAATCACATGATTTAGCTTCAAATCATTGCGATGTAGAAGGTATAACTTCAAATCCATGCGAAACAAATGATTTACTTTCAAACGCTTGGGATATATGTGATATAGCTTCAAATGCTGACGAAATAAACGAGTTAGCTCCAAATCCATGCGAAACACATGATAGAGCTGCAAATCAAAGCGATATAGAAGGTTTAGCTTCAAATCCATGCGACACAAATGATATAGCTTCAGATACTTGCTATATAAGAGATATAGCTTCAAATGCAGACGAAACAAACGAGTTAGCTTCAAATCCATGCGAAGCACATGATTTAGCTTCAAACCATTTCGAAGTAGAAGGATTAGATTCAAATCTATGCGAAACAAATGATTTAACATCAGATAGTTGCGATATAAGTGATATAGCTTCAAATGCAAGTGAAACAAACGAGTTAGCTTCAAATCCATGCGAAACACATGATTTCGCTTCAAATTAATGCGATATAGAAGGTTTATCTTCAAATCTATGCGACACAAATGATATAGCTTCAGATACTTGCGATATAAGAGATATAGCTTCAAATGCAGACGAAACAAACGAGTTAGCTTCAAATCCATGCGAAGCACATGATTTAGCTTCAAACCATTTCGAAGTAGAAGGATTAGATTCAAATCTATGCGAAACAAATGATTTAACATCAGATAGTTGCGATATAAGTGATATAGCTTCAAATGCAAGTGAAACAAACGAGTTAGCTTCAAATCCATGCGAAACACATGATTTCGCTTCAAATTAATGCGATATAGAAGGTTTAGCTTCAAATCCATGCGACACAAATGATATAGCTTCAGATACTTGCGATATAAGTGATTTAGCTCCAAATGCAGACGAAACAAACGAGATGGCTTCAAATCCAAGCGAAACACAAGATTTAGCTTCAAATCAATGCGATATAGAAGGTTTAGCTTCAAATCCATGCGATACAAATGATTTAGCTTCAGATACTTGCGATATAAGAGATATAGCTTCAAATGCAGACGAAACAAACGAGTTAGCTTCATATCCAAGCGAAAGACATGATTTAGCTTTAAATCAATGCGATGTAGAAGGTTTAGCTTCAAATCCATGCGAAACAAATGATTTAACATCAGGTACATGCGATATAAGTGATATAGCTTCAAATGCAAGAGAAACACAAACGAGATGGCTTCAAATCCAAGCGAAACACAAGATTTAGCTTCAAATCAATGCGATGTAGAAGGTTTAGCTTCAAATCCATACGAAACAAATGATTTAACATCAGATAGTTGCGATATCAGTGATATATCTTCAAATGCAAGAGCAACACAAACGAGTTAGCTTCAAAGCCATGCAAAACAGATGATTATGCTTCAGAATAATGCGATATAGAAGGTTTAGCTTCAAATCCATGCGACACAAATGATTTAACATCAAATAGTTGCGATATAAGTGATATAGCTTCAAATGCAGACGAAACAAACTAGATAGCATCAAATCCAAGCGAAACACATGATTTAGCTTCAAATCAATGCGATGTAGAATGTTTAGCTTCAAATACACGCGAAACACATGATTTAGCTTCAAATCAATGCGATATAGAAGGTTTGGCTTCAAATCCATACGAAACACATGATTCAGCTGCAAATAAATGCGATATAGAAGATTTAGGTTCAAGTCCATGCGAAACAAATGATTTAGCTTCAGATACTTGCGATATAAGAGATATAGCTTCAAATGCAGACGAAACAAACGAGTCAGATTCAAATCCATGCGAAACACATGATTGAGCTGCAAATCAGTGCGATGTAGAAGATTTAGCTTCAAATCCATGCGAAACAAATGATTTAACATCAGACAGTTGCGATATAAGTGATATAGCTTCAAATGCAGACGTAACAAACGAGATAGTTTCAAATCCAAGCGAAACACATGATTTAGATTCAAATCAATGCGATTTAGAAGGTTTAGCTTCAAATCCACGCGAAACACATGATTTAGCTTCAAATCAATGCGAAATAGAAGGTTTATCTTCAAATCCATGCGACACAAATGATATAGCTTCAGATACTTGCGATATAAGAGATATAGCTTCAAATGCAGACGAAATAAACGAGTTAGCTCCAAATCCAAGCGAACCACATGATTTAGCTTCAAATCATTGCGATGTAGAAGGTTCAACTTCAAATCCATGCGAAACAAATGATTTACTTTCTAACGCTTGGGATATATGTGATATAGCTTCAAATGCATTCGAAACATACGAGTTATCTTCAAATCCATGCGAAACACATGATTTACCTTCGAATCAGTTCGAAGTAGAAGGATTAGCTTCAAATCCATGCGATACAAATGATTCAGCATCACATACATGCGATATAAGGGATATAGCTTCAAATTCAGGAGAAACAAACGAGTTAGCTTCAAATCCATGCAAAACACATGATTTAGCTTCATAACAATGCGATGTAGACGGTTTAGCTTCAAATCCAAGCGAAACAAATGATTTAGCTTCAAACACTTGGTATATAAGTGATATAGCTTCAAATGAAGACGAAATAAACGAGTTAGCTCCAAATCCAAGCGAATCACATGATTTAGCTTCAAATCATTGCGATGTAGAATGTTTTGCTTCAAATCCACGCGAAACACATGATTTAGCTTCAAATCAATTCGAAGTAGAAGGATTAGTTTCAAATCCATGCGATACAAATGATTCAGCATCAGATACATGCGATATAAGTGATATAGCGTCAAATGCAGACGTAACAAAAGAGATGGCTTCAAATCCAAGCGAAACACATGATTTAGCTTCATAACAATGCGATGTAGAAGGTTTAGCTTCAAATCCACGCGAAACACATGATTTAGCTTCAGATCAATTCGAAGTGGAAGGATTAGTTTCAAATCCATGCGATACAAATGATTCAGCATCAGATACATGCGATATAAGTGATATAGCGTCAAATGCAGACTTAACCAGAGAGATAGCTTCAAATCCAAGCGAAACACATGATTTAGCTTCATAACAATGCGATGTAGAAGGTTTAGCTACAAATCCATGCAAAACAAATGATTTAACATCAGATAGTAGCGATATAAGTGATATAGCTTCAAATGCAGACGAAATAAACGAGTTAGCTCCAAATCCAAGCGAATCACATGATTTAGCTTCAAATCATTGCGATGTAGAAGGTTCAGCTTCAAATCCACGCGAAACACATGATTTAGCTTCAAATCAATTTGAAGTACAAGGATTAGTTTCAAATCCATGCGATACAAATGATTCAGCATCAGATACATGCGATATAAGTGATGTAGCGTGAAATGCAGACGGAACAAACGAGATAGCTTCAAATCCAAGCGAAACACATGATATAGCTTCAAATCAATGCGATGTAGAAGGTTTAGCTTCAAATCCTCGCGACACACATGATTTAGCTTCAAATAAATGCGATATAGAAGGGTTAGCTTCAAATCCATGCTACACAAATGATATAGCTTCAGATACTTGCGATATAAGAGATATAGCTTCAAATGCAGACGAAACAAACGAGTTAGCTTCATATCCATGCGAAACACATGATTTAGCTTCAAATCAATTCGAAGTAGAAGGATTAGTTTCAAATCCATGCGATACAAATGATTTAGCATCAGATACATTCGATATAAGTGATATAACGTCAAATGCAGACGTAACAAAAGAGATAGCTTCAAATCCAAGCGAAACACATGATTTAGCTTTAAATCAATGCGATGTACAAGGATTAGCTTCAAATCCATGCGAAACAAATGACTTAGCTTCAAACACTTGGGATATAAGTGATATAGTTTCAAATGCAGATGATACAAACGAGTTAGCTTTAAATCCATGCGAAAGACATGATTTAGCTGCAAATCAATTCGAAGTAGAAGGATTAGTTTCAAATCCATGCGATACAAATGATTCAGCATCAGATACATGCGATATAAGTGATATAGCGACAAATGCAGACGTAACAAAAGAGATGGCTTCAAATCCAAGCGAAACACATGATTTAGCTTCATAAAAATGCGATGTAGAAGGTTTAGCTTCAAATCCACGCGAAACACATGATTTAGGTTCAAATCAATTCGAAGTAGAAGGATTAGTTTCAAATCCATGCGATACAAATGATTCAGCATCAGATACATGCGATATAAGTGATATTGCGTCAAATGCAGACTTAACAAAAGAGATAGCTTCAAATCCAAGCGAAACACATAATTTAGCTTCATAACAATGCGATGTAGAAGGTTTAGCTTCAAATCCATGCGAAACAAATGATTTAACATGAGATAGTTGCGACATAAGTGATATAGCTTCAAATGCAGACGAAATAAACGAGTTAGCTCCAAATCCAAGCGAACCACATGATTTAGCTTCAAATCATTGCGATGTTGAAGGTTTAGCTTCAAATCCACGCGAAACACATGACTTAGCTTCAAATCAATTAGAAGTAGAAGGATTAGTTACAAATCCATGCGATACAAATGATTCAGCATCAGATACATGCGATATAAGTGATATCGCGTCAAATGCTGACGTAACAAAAGAGATAACTTCAAATCCAAGCGGAACACATGATTTAGCTTCATAACAATGCGATGTAGAAGGTTTAGCTTCAAATCCATGCGAAACAAATGATTTAACATCAGATAGTTGCGATATAAGTTATATAGCTTCAAATGCAGACGGAACAAACGAGATAGCTTCAAATCCAAGCGAACCACATGATTTAGCTGCAAATCAATGCGATGTAGAAGGTTTAGCTCCAATCCATGCGAAACAAATGATTTAACATCAGATAGTTGCGATATAAGTGATATAGCTTCAAATGAAGACGAAATAAACGAGTTAGCTCCAAATCCAAGCGAATCACATGATTTAGCTTCAAGTCATTGCGATGTAGAAGGTTTAGCTTCAAATCCATGCGATACACATGATTTAGCTTGAAATCAATGCCATATAGAAGGTTTAGCTTCAAATCCATGTGAAACAAATGATTTCGCTCCAGATACATGCGATATAAGAGATATAGCTTCAAATGCAGCCGAAACAAACGAGTTAGCTTCATATCCCAGCGAAAAACATGATTTAGCATTAAATCAATGCAATGTAGAAGGTTTAGCTTCAAATCCAACCGAAACAAATGATTTAGCTACAAACACTTGGGATAGACGTGATATAGCTTCAAATGAAGAAGAAATAAACGAGTTAGCTCCAAATCCAAGCGAATCACATGATTTAGCTTCAAATAATTGCGATGTAGAAGGTTTAGCTTAAAATACATGTGACACAAATGATTTCGCTTCAGATACTTGCGATATAAGAGATATAGCTTCAAATGCAGACGAAACAAACTAGTTAGCTCCAAATCCAAGCGAATCACATGATTTAGCTTCAAATAATTGCGATGTAGAAGGTTTAGCTTAAAATACATGTGACACAAATGATTTCGCTTCAGATACTTGCGATATAAGAGATATAGCTTCAAATGCAGACGAAACAAACTAGTTAGCTTCAAATCCATGCGAAACACATGATTTAGCTGCAAATCAATGCGATGTAGAAGGTTTAGCTTCAAATCTATGCGAAACAAATGATTTAACATCAGATAGTTGCGATATAAGTGATATAGATTCAAATGCAGACGAAATAAACGAGTTAGCTCCAAATCCAAGCGAACCACATGATTTAGCTTCAAATCATTGCGATGTAGACGGTTTAGCTTCAAATCCACGCGAAACACATGATTTAGCTTCAAATCAATTTGAAGTAGAAGGATTAGTTACAAATCCATGCGATACAAATGATTCAGCATCAGATACATGCGATATAAGTGATATAGCGTCAAATGCAGACGTAACAAAAGAGATGGCTTCAAATCCAAGCGAAACACATGATTTAGATTCATAACAATGCGATGTAGAAGGTTTTGCTTCAAATCCAAGCGAAACAAATGATTTAGCTTCTAACACTTGGGATATAAGTGATATAGCTTCAAATGAAGACGAAATAAACGAGTTAGCTCCAAATCCAAGCGAATCACATGATTTAGCTTCAAATCATTGCGATGTAGAAGGTTTAGCTTCAAATCCACGCGAAACACATGATTTAGCTTCAAATCAATTCGAAGTAGAAGGATTAGTTTCAAATCCATGCGATACAAATGATTCAGCATCAGATACATGCGATATAAGTGATATAGCGTCAAATGCAGACTTAACAAAAGAGATAGCTTCAAATCGAAGCGAAACACATGATTTAGCTTCATAACAATGCGATGTAGAAGGTTTAGCTTCAAATCCATGCGAAACAAATGATTTAACATCAGACAGTTGCGATATAAATGATATAGCTTCGAATACAGGGGAAACAAACGACTTATCTTCTAATCCATGCGAAACACATGATTTATCTGCAAATCAATGCGATGTAGAAGGTTTAGCTTCAAATCCATGCGAAACAAATGGTTTAACATCAGATAGTTGCGATATAAGTGATATAGCTTCAAATGCAGACGAAATAAACGAGTTAGCTCCAAATCCAAGCGAACCACATGATTTAGCTTCAAATCATTGCGATGTAGAAGGTTTAGCTTCAAATCCACGCGAAACACATGATTTAGCTTCAAATCAATTCGAAGTAGAAGGATTAGTTACAAATCCTTGCGATACAAATGATTCAGCATCAGATACACGCGATATAAGTGATATAGCGTCAAATGCAGACATAACAAAAGAGATAACTTCAAATCCAAGCGAAATACATGATTTAGCTTCATAACAATGCGATGTAGAAGGTTTAGCTTCAAATCCATGCGAAACAAATGATTTAACATTAGATAGTTGCGATATAAATGATATAGCTTCGAATGCAGGGGAAACAAACCAGTTAGATTCTAATCTATGCGAAACACATGATTTAGCTGCAAATTAATGCGATGTAGAAGGTTTAGCTTCAAATCTATGCGAAACAAATGATTTAACATCAGATAGTTGCGATATAAGTGGTATAGATTCAAATGCAGACGAAACAAACGAGTTAGCTCCAAATCCAAGCGAACCACATGATTTAGCTTCAAATCATTGCGATGTAGAAGGTTTAGCTTCAAATCCACGCGAAACACATGATTTAGCTTCAAATCAATTAGAAGTAGAAGGATTAGTTACAAATCCATGCGATACAAATGATTCAGCATCAGATACATGCGATATAAGTGATATAGCGTCAAATGCAGACGTAACAAAAGAGATAACTTCAAATCCAAGCGAAACACATGATTTAGCTTCAAAACAATGCGATGTAGAAGGTTTAGCTTCAAATCCATGCGAAACAAATGATTTAACATCAGATGGTAGCGATATAAGTGATATAGCTTCAACTGCAGACGAAATAAACGAGTTAGCTCCAAATCCAAGCGAACCACATGATTTAGATTCAAATCAATTCGAAGCGGAAGGATTAGTTTCAATTCCATGTGACACAAATGATTTAACATCAGATAGTTGCGATATAAGTGATATAGCTTCTAATGAAGACCAAATAAACGAGTTAGCTCCAAATCCAAGCGAATCACATGATTTAGCCTCAAATCATTGCGATGTAGAAGGTTTAGCTACAAATCCAAGCGAAACACATGATTTAGCTTCAAATCATTGCGATGTAGAAGGTTCAACTTCAAATCCATCCGAAACACATGATTTACCTTCGAATCAATTCGAAGTAGAAGGATTAGCTTCAAATCCATGCGATACAAATGATTCAGCATCAGATACATGCGATATAAGGGATATTGCTTCAAATTCAAGAGAAACAAACGAGTTAGCTTCAAATCCATGCAAAACACATGATTATGCTTCAAATCAATGCGATGTAGAAGGTTTAGCTCCAATCCATGCGAAACAAATGATTTAACATCAGATAGTTGCGATATAAGTGATATAGCTTCAAATGAAGAAGAAATAAACGAGTTAGCTCCAAATCCAAGCGAATCACATGATTTAGCTTCAAATCATTGCGATGTAGAAGGTTCAGCTTAAAATCCACGCGAAACACATGATTTAGCTTCAAATCAATTTGAAGTAGAAGGATTAGTTTCAAATCCATGCGATACAAATGATTCAGCATCAGATACATGCGATATAAGTGATGTAGCGTGAAATGCAGACGTAACAAACGAGTTAGCTCCAAATCCAAGCGAACCACATGATTTAGCTTCAAATCATTGCGATGTAGAAGGTTCAACTTCAAATCCATGCGAAACAAATGATTTACTTTCTAACGCTTGGGATATATGTGAAATAGCTTCAAATGCATTCGAAACATACGAGTTAGCTTCAAATCCATGCGAAACACATGATTTACCTTCGAATCAATTCGAAGTAGGAGGATTAGCTTCAAATCCATGCGATACAAATGATTCAGCATCAGATACATGCGATATAAGGGATATAGCTTCAAATTCAGGAGAAACAAACGAGTTAGCTTCAAATCCATGCAAAACACATGATTTAGCTTCATAGCAATGCGATGTAGAAGGTTTAGCTTCAAATCCAAGCGAAACAAATGATTTAGCTTCAAACACTTGGTATATAAGTGATATAGCTTCAAATGAAGACGAAATAAACGAGTTAGCTCCAAATCCAAGCGAACCACATGATTTAGCTTCAAATCATTGCGATGTAGAAGGTTCAACTTCAAATCCATGCGAAACAAATGATTTACTTTCTAACGCTTGGGATATATGTGATATAGCTTCAAATGCATTCGAAACATACGAGTTAGCTTCAAATCCATGCGAAACACATGATTTACCTTCGAATCAATACGAAGTAGAAGGATTAGCTTCAAATCCATGCGATACAAATGAGTCAGCATCAGATACATGCGATATAAGGGATATAGCTTCAAATTCAGGAGAAACAAACGAGTTAGCTTCTAATCCATGCGAAACACATGATTTAGCTGCAAATCAATGCGATGTAGAAGGTTTAGCTTCAAATCTATGCGAAACAAATGATTTAACATCAGATAGTAGCGATATAAGTGATATAGCTTCAACTGCAGACGAAATAAACGAGTTAGCTCCAAATCCAAACGAACCACATGATTTAGCTTCAAATCAATTCGAAGTGGAAGGATTAGCTTCAATTCCATGTGACACAAATGATTTAACATCAGATAGTTGCGATATAAGTGATATAGCTTCAAATGAAGACGAAATAAACGAGTTAGCTCCAAATCCAAGCGAATCACATGATTTAGCTTCAAGTCATTGCGATGTAGAAGGTTTAGCTTCCATTCCACGCGAAACACATGATTTAGCTTCAAATCAATTCGAAGTAGAAGGATTAGTTACAAATCCATGCGATACAAATGATTCAGCATCAGATACACGCGATATAAGTGATATAGCGTCAAATGCAGACGTAACAAACGAGTTAGCTTCATATCCCAGCGAAAAACATGATTTAGCATTAAATCAATGCAATGTAGAAGGTTTTGCTTCAAATCCAAGCGAAACAAATGATTTAGCTACAAACACTTGGGATATAAGTGATATAGCTTCAAATGAAGACGAAATAAACGAGTTAGCTCCAAATCCAAACGAATCACATGATTTAGCTTCAAATCATTGCGATGTAGAATGTTTAGCTTCAAATCCACGCGAAACACATGATTTAGCTTCAAATCAATTCGAAGTAGAAGGATTAGTTTCAAATCCATGCGATACAAATGATTCAGCATCAGATACATGCGATATAAGTGATATAGCGTCAAATGCAGACGTAACAAAAGAGATGGCTTCAAATCCAAGTGAAACACATGATTTAGCTTCATAACAATGCGATGTAGAAGGTTTAGCTTCAAATCCAAGCGAAACAAATGATTTAGCTTCTAACACTTGGGATATAAGTGATAAAGCTTCAAATGAAGACGAAGTAAACGAGTTAGCTCCAAATCCGAGGGAATCACATGATTTAGCTTCAAATCATTGCGATGTAGAAGGTTTAGCTTCAAATCCACGCGAAACACATGATTTAGCTTCAAATCAATTCGAAGTAGAAGGATTAGTTACAAATCCATTCGATACAAATGATTCAGCATCAGATACACGCGATATAAGTGATATAGCGTCAAATGCAGACATAACAAAAGAGATAACTTCAAATCCAAGCGAAACACATGATTTAGCTTCATAACAATGCGATGTAGAAGGTTTAGCTTCAAATCCATGCGAAACAAATGATTTAACATCAGATAGTTGCGATATAATTGATATAGCTTCGAATACAGGGGAAACAAACGAGTTAGCTCCAAATCCAAGCGAACCACATGATTTAGCTTCAAATCATTGCGATGTAGAAGGTTTCGCTTCAAATCCACGCGAAACACATGATTTAGCTTCAAATCAATTAGAAGTAGAAGGATTAGTTACAAATCCATGCGATACAAATGATTCAGCATCAGATACATGCGATATAAGTGATATAGCGTCAAATGCAGACGTAACAAAAGAGATGGCTTCAAATCCAAGCGAAACACATGATTTAGCTTCATAACAATGCGATGTAGAAGGTTTAGCTTCAAATCCAAGCGAAACAAATGATTTAGCTTCTAACACTTGGGATATAAGTGATATAGCTTCAAATGAAGACGAAATAAACGAGTTAGCTCCAAATCCAAACGAATCACATGATTTAGCTTCAAATCATTGCGATGTAGAATGTTTAGCTTCAAATCCACGCGAAACACATGATTTAGCTTCAAATCAATTCGAAGTAGAAGGATTAGTTTCAAATCCATGCGATACAAATGATTCAGCATCAGATACATGCGATATAAGTGATATAGCGTCAAAAGCAGACGTAACAAAAGAGATGGCTTCAAATCCAAGTGAAACACATGATTTAGCTTCATAACAATGCGATGTAGAAAGTTTAGCTTCAAATCCAAGCGAAACAAATGATTTAGCTTCTAACACTTGGGATATAAGTGATAAAGCTTCAAATGAAGACGAAATAAACGAGTTAGCTACAAATCCGAGGGAATCACATGATTTAGCTTCAAATCATTGCGATGTAGAAGGTTTAGCTTCAAATCCACGCGAAACACATGATTTAGCTTCAAATCAATTCGAAGTAGAAGGATTAGTTACAAATCCATTCGATACAAATGATTCAGCATCAGATACACGCGATATAAGTGATATAGCGTCAAATGCAGACATAACAAAAGAGATAACTTCAAATCCAAGCGAAACACATGATTTAGCTTCATAACAATGCGATGTAGAAGGTTTAGCTTCAAATCCATGCGAAACAAATGATTTAACATCAGATAGTTGCGATATAAATGATATAGCTTCGAATACAGGGGAAACAAACGAGTTAGCTCCAAATCCAAGCGAACCACATGATTTAGCTTCAAATCATTGCGATGTAGAAGGTTTCGCTTCAAATCCACGCGAAACACATGATTTAGCTTCAAATCAATTAGAAGTAGAAGGATTAGTTACAAATCCATGCGATACAAATGATTCAGCATCAGATACATGCGATATAAGTGATATAGCGTCAAATGCAGACGTAACAAAAGAGATGGCTTCAAATCCAAGCGAAACACATGATTTAGCTTCATAACAATGCGATGTAGAAGGTTTAGCTTCAAATCCAAGCGAAACAAATGATTTAGCTTCTAACACTTGGGATATAAGTGATATAGCTTCAAATGAAGACGAAATAAACGAGTTAGCTCCAAATCCAAGCGAATCACATGATTTAGCTTCAAGTCATTGCGATGTAGAAGGTTTAGCTTCAAATCCACGCGAAACACATGATTTAGCTTCAAATCAATTCGAAGTAGAAGGATTAGTTACAAATCCATGCGATACAAATGATTCAGCATCAGATACACGCGATATATGTGATATAGCGTCAAATGCAGACGTAACAAACGAGTTAGCTTCATATCCCAGCGAAAAACATGATTTAGCATTAAATCAATGCAATGTAGAAGGTTTTGCTTCAAATCCAAGCGAAACAAATGATTTAGCTACAAACACTTGGGATATAAGTGATATAGCTTCAAATGAAGTCGAAATAAACGAGTTAGCTCCAAATCCAAACGAATCACATGATTTAGCTTCAAATCATTGCGATGTAGAATGTTTAGCTTCAAATCCACGCGAAACACATGATTTAGCTTCAAATCAATTCGAAGTAGAAGGATTAGTTTCAAATCCATGCGATACAAATGATTCAGCATCAGATACATGCGATATAAGTGATATAGCGTCAAATGCAGACGTAACAAAAGAGATGGCTTCAAATCCAAGTGAAACACATGATTTAGCTTCATAACAATGCGATGTAGAAGGTTTAGCTTCAAATCCAAGCGAAACAAATGATTTAGCTTCTAACACTTGGGATATAAGTGATAAAGCGTCAAATGAAGACGAAATAAACGAGTTAGCTCCAAATCCGAGGGAATCACATGATTTAGCTTCAAATCATTGCGATGTAGAAGGTTTAGCTTCAAATCCACGCAAAACACATGATTTAGCTTCAAATCAATTCGAAGTAGAAGGATTAGTTACAAATCCATTCGATACAAATGATTCAGCATCAGATACACGCGATATAAGTGATATAGCGTCAAATGCAGACATAACAAAAGAGATAACTTCAAATCCAAGCGAAACACATGATTTAGCTTCATAACAATGCGATGTAGAAGGTTTAGCTTCAAATCCATGCGAAACAAATGATTTAACATCAGATAGTTGCGATATAAATGATATAGCTTCGAATACAGGGGAAACAAACGAGTTAGCTCCAAATCCAAGCGAACCACATGATTTAGCTTCAAATCATTGTGATGTAGAAGGTTTCGCTTCAAATCCACGCGAAACACATGATTTAGGTTCAAATCAATTAGAAGTAGAAGGAGTAGTTACAAATCCATGCGATACAAATGATTCAGCATCAGATACATGCGATATAAGTGATATAGCGTCAAATGCAGACGTAACAAAAGAGATGGCTTCAAATCCAAGCGAAACACATGATTTAGCTTCATAACAATGCGATGTAGAAGGTTTAGCTTCAAATCCAAGCGAAACAAATGATTTAGCTTCTAACACTTGGGATATAAGTGATATAGCTTCAAATGAAGACGAAATAAACGAGTTAGCTCCAAATCCAAGCGAATCACATGATTTAGCTTCAAGTCATTGCGATGTAGAAGGTTTAGCTTCAAATCCACGCGAAACACATGATTTAGCTTCAAATCAATTCGAAGTAGAAGGATTAGTTACAAATCCATGCGATACAAATGATTCAGCATCAGATACACGCGATATAAGTGATATAGCGTCAAATGCAGACGTAACAAAAGAGATAACTTCAAATCCAAGCGAAACACATGATTTAGCTTCATAACAATGCGATGTAGAAGGTTTAGCTTCAAATCCATGCGAAACAAATGATTTAACATCAGATAGTAGCGATATAAGTGATATAGCTTCAACTGCAGACGAAATAAACGAGTTAGCTCCAAATCCAAGCGAACCACATGATTTAGCTACAAATCAATTCGAAGCGGAAGGATTAGCTTCAATTCCATGTGTCACAAATGATTTAACATCAGATAGTTGCGATATAAGTTATATAGCTTCAAATGCAGACGGAACAAACTAGTTAGCTTCATATCCAAGCGAAACACGTGATTTAGCTTCAAATCAATTCGAAGTAGAAGGTTTAGCTTCAAATCCATGCGATACAAATGATTTAGCTTCAGATACATGCGATCTAAGTGATATTGCTTCAAATGCAGGAGAAACAAACGAGTTAGCTTCGAATCCATGCAAAACACATGATTTAGCTTCAGATCAATTCGAAGTAGATAGATTAGCTTCAAATCCATGCGATACAGATGAGTTAGCAACAGATACATGCGATATAAGTAATATAGCTTCAAATGCAGGAGAAACAACGAGATAGTTCATATTCAAGCGAAACACAGGATTTAGCTTTAAATCAATGCGATGTAGAAGGTTTAGCTTCATATCCATGCGAAACAAATGATTTAGCTTCAAACACTTGGGATATAAGTGATATAGCTTCAAATGCAGAAGAAACAAACGAGTTAGATTCAAATCCATGCGATACAAATGATTTAGCATCAGATACATGCGATATAAGTAATATAGCTTCAAATGCAGACGAAGCAAACGAGTTAGCTTCAAATCCACGCGAAACACATGATTTAGCTTCAAATCAATGCGATATAGAAGGATTAGCTTCAAATCCATGCGAAACAAATGATTTAGCTTCAAACACGTGGGATATAAGTGATATAGCTTCAAATGCAGACGAAGCAAACGAGTGAGCTTCAAATCCACGCGAAACACATGATTTAGCTTCAAATCAATTCGAAGTAGATGGATTAGCTGCAAATCCATGCGATACAAATGATTTAGCATCAGATACATGCGATATAAGTAATATAGCTTCAAATGCAGACGAAGCAAACGAGTTAGCTTCAAATCCACGCGAAACACATGATTTAGCTTCAAATCAATGCGATATAGAAGGATTAGCTTCAAATCCATGCGAAACAAATGATTTAGCTTCAAACACGTGGGATATAAGTGATATAGCTTCAAATGCAGACGAAGCAAACGAGTGAGCTTCAAATCCATGCGAAACACATGATATAGCTTCAAATCAATGCGATGTAGAATGTTTAGCTTCAAATACACGCGAAACACATGATTTAGCTTCAAATCAATGCGATATAGAAGGTTTAGCTTCAAATCCATGCGAAGCAAATAATTGAAATTCAGATACTTGCGATATAAAAGATATAGCTTCAAATTCAGACGAAACAAACGAGTTAGCTTCATATCCAAGCCAAACACATGATTTAGCTTCAAATCTATTCGAAGCAGAAGGATTAGCTTCAAATCTATGCGATACAAATGATTTAACATCAGATAGTTGCGATATAAGTGATATAGCTTCAAATGCAGGGGAGAGAAACGAGTTAGCCTCAAATCCACGTAAAAACACATGATTAATCTTCAAATGAATGCTATTTAGAAGCTTTAGCTTCAAAGCCATGAGACACAAATGATTTAGCTTCAGATACTAGCGATATGAGCGATATAGCTTCAAATTCAGACGAAACAAACGAGTTAGCTTCATATCCAAACCAAACACATGATTTAGTTTCAAATCAATTCGAAGTTGAAGGATTAGCTTCAAATCCATGCGATACAAATGATTTAGCTTCAGATACTTGCGATATAAGAGATATTGCTTCAAATGCAGACGAAACAAAAGAGATAGCTTCAAATCCTAGCAAATCGCATGATTTAGCTTCAAATCAATGCGATATAGAAGGATTAGCTTCAAATCCATGCGAAACAAATGATTTAGCTTCAAACACTTGGTATATAAGTGATATAGCTTCAAATGCAGACGAAGCAAACGAGTTAGCTTGAAATCCATGCGAAACACATGACTCAGCTGCAAATAAATGCGAAATAGAATATTTAGCTTCAAATCCAAGCGAAACACATGATTTAGCTTCAAATCAATGCGATGTGGAAGGTTTAGCGTCAAATACGCGCCAAACACATGATTTAGCTTCAAATCAATGCTATGTAGAAGGTTTAGCTTCAAATCCTTGCGACACAAATGATTTAGCTTCAGATACTTGCGATATAAGAGATATTGCTTCAAATGCAGACGAAGCAAACGAGTTAGCTTCAAATACACGCGAAACACATGATTTAGCTTCAAATGAATGCGATATAGAATGTTTAGCTTCAAATCCATGCGACAAAAATGATATAGCTTCAGATACTTGCGATATAAGAGATATAGCTTCAAATGCAGACGAAACAAACGAGTTAGCTTCATATCCAAGCGAAACACATGATTTAGCTTCAAATCAATTCGAAGTAGAAGGATTATCTTCAAATCCATGCGATACAAATGATTCAGCATCAGATACATGCGATATAAGTTATATAGCTTCAAATGCAGACGAAACAAAAGAGATAGCTTCAAATCCAAGCAAATCGTATGATTTAGCTTCAAATCAATTCGAAGTAGATGGATTAGCTGCAAATCCATGCGATACAAATGATTTAGCATCAGATACATGCGATATAAGTAATATAGCTTCAAATGCAGACGAAGCAAACGAGTTAGCTTCAACTCCACGCGAAACACATGATTTAGTTTCAAATCAATGCGATATAGAAGGATTAGCTTTAAATCCATGCGAAAGAAATGATTTAGCTTCAAACACGTGGGATATAAGTGATACAGCTTCAAATGCAGCGGAAACAAACGAGTTAGCTTCAAATCCATGCGAAACACATTATTTAGCTTTAAATCAATGCGATGTAGAAGGATTAGCTTCAAATCCATGCGAAGCAAATGATTGAGCTTCAAACACTTGGGATATATGTGATATAGCTTCAACAGCATGCGAAACAAACAAGTTAGCTTCAAATCCATGGGAGACACATGATTTAGCTTCAAATCAATTCGAAGTAGAAGGATTAGCTTCAAATCCATGCGAAACACATGATTTAGCTGCAAATCAATGCGATGTAGAAGGAATAGCTTCAGATCCATACGAAACAAATGATTTAACATCAGATAGTTGCGATATAAGTGATATAGCTTCAAATGCAGACGAAATAAACGAGTTAGCTCCAAATCCAAGCAAACCACATGATTTAGCTTCAAATCATTGCAATGTAGAAGATTTAACTTCAAATCCATGCGAAACAAATGATTTACTTTCAAACGCTTGGGATATATGTGATATAGCTTCAAATGCATTCGAAACAAACGAGTTAGCTTCAAATCCATGCGAAACACATGATTTAGCTTCAAATCAAATCGAAGTAGATGGATTAGCTGGAAATCCATGCGATACAAATGATTTAGCATCAGATACATGCGATATAAGTAATATAGCTTGAAATGCAGGAGAAACAAACGAGTTAGCTTCAAATCCACTCAAAACACATGATTACGCTTCAAATCATAGCTATGTAGAAGGTTTAGATTCAGATCCATGCGAAACAAATGATTTAGCTTCAAACACATGGGATACAAGTGATATAGCTTCAAATGCAGACGAAGCAAACGGGTTAGCTTCAAATCCACACGAAACACATGATTCAGCTGCAAATAAATGCGATATAGAAGATTTAGCTTCAAATCCATGCGACACAATTGATTTAACATCAGATAGTTGCGATATAAGTGATATAGCTTCAAATGCAGACGAAAAAAACGAGATAGCTTCAAATCCAAGCGAAACACATGATTTTGCTTCAAATCAATGCGATGTAGAAGGTTTAGCTTCAAATCCACGCGAAACACATGATTTAGCTTCAAATAAATGCGATATAGATGGATTAGCTTCAAATCCATGCGACACAAATGATATAGATTCAGGTTCTTGCGATATAAGAGATATAGCTTCAAATGCAGACGAAAAAAACGAGATAGCTTCAAATCCATGCGAAACACATGACTTAGCTTCAAATCAATGCGATGTAGAAGGTTTAGCGTCAAATACACGCGAAACACATGATTTAGCTTCAAATCAATGCGATATAGAATGTTTGGCTTCAAATCCATGGGAAACAAATGATTTACTTTCAAACGCTTGGGATCTATGTGATATAGCTTCAAATGGAGACGAAACAAACGAGTTAGCTTCAAATCCATGCGAAACACATGATTTAGCTTCAAATCAATTCGAAGCAGAAGGATTAGATTCAAATCCATGCGAAACAAATGATTTAACATCAGATAGTTGCGATATAAGTTATATGGCTTCAGATGCAGACGAAACAAACGAGATAGCTTCAAATCCTAGCGAACCACATGATTTAGCTTCAAATCAATGCGGTGTAGAAGGTTTAGCTTCAAATCCATGCGAAACAAATGATTTAGCTTCAAACACTTGGGATATAAGTAATATAGCTTCGAATGCAGACGAAGCAAACGAGTGAGCTTCAAATCCACGCGAAACACATGATTTAGCTTCAAATCAATGCGATATAGAATGTTTAGCTTCAAATCCATGCGACACAAATGATATAGCTTCAGATACTTGCGATATAAGAGATATAGCTTCAAATGCAGACGAAACAAACGAGTTAGCTTCATATCCAAGCGAAACACATGATTTAGCTTCAAAACAATACGAAGTAGAAGGATTATCTTCAAATCCATGCGATACAAATGATTCAGCATCAGATACATGCGATATAAGTGATACAGCTTCAAATGCAGACGAAACAAAAGAGATAGCTTCAAATCCAAGCAAATCGCATGATTTAGCTTCAAATCAATGCGATATAGAAGGATTAGCTTCAAATCCATGCGAAACAAATGATTTAGCTTCAAACACGTGGGATATAAGTGATATAGCTTCAAATGCAGACGAAGCAAACGAGTGAGCTTCAAATCCATGCGAAACAAATGATTTACTTTCAAACGCTTGGGATATATGTGATATAGCTTCAAATGCAGACGAATCAAACGAGTTAGCTTCATATCCAATGGATACATATGATTTTGCTTTAAATCAACGCGATGTAGAAGGTTTAGCTTCAAATCCATGCGAAAAATATGATTTAGCTTCAAACACTTAGGATATAAGTGATATAGCTTCAAATGCAGACGAATCAAACGAGTTGGTTTCAAATCCATACGAAACACATGATTCAGCTGCAAATAAATGCGATATAGAAGATTTAGCTTCAAATCCATGCGAAACAAATGATTTAACATCAGATAGTTGCGATATAAGTGATATAGCTTCAAATGCAGACGAAAAAAACGAGATAGCTTCAAATCCAAGCAAAACACATGACTTAGCTTCAAAGCAATGCGATGTAGAAGGTTTAGCGTCAAATACACACCAAACACATGATTTAGCTTCAAATCAATGCGATATAGAAGGTTTAGCATCAAATCCATGCGAAACAAATGATTTAGCTTCAAACACTTGGGATATAAGTGATATAGCTTCAAATGCAGACGAAGCAAACGAGTTGGCTTCAAATCCATACGAAACACATGATTCAGCTGCAAATAAATGCGATATAGATGATTTAGCTTCAAATCCATGCGAAACAAATGATTTAACATCAGATAGTTGCGATATAAGTGATATAGCTTCAAATGCAGACGAAAAAAACGAGATAGCTTCAAATCCAAGCAAAACACATGACTTAGCTTCAAAGCAATGCGATGTAGAAGGTTTAGCGTCAAATACACACCAAACACATGATTTAGCTTCAAATCAATGCGATATAGAAGGTTTAACTTCAAATCCAAGCGAATCACATGATTTAGCTTCAAATCAATGCGATGTAGAAGGTTTATCATCAAATCCACGCGAACCACATGATTTAGCTTCAAATCAATGCCATATACAAGGTTTAGATTCAAATCCATGCGACACAAATGATATAGCTTCAGATACTTGCGATATAAGAGATATAGCTTCAAATGCAGACGAAACAAACGAGTTAGCTTCTAATCCATGCGAAGCACATGATTTAGCTTCAAATCAATTCGAAGTACAAGGATTAGCTTCAAATCTATGCGATACAAATGATTTTAGATCAGACAGTTGCGATATATGTGATATAGCTTCAAATGCAGGGGAAACAAACGAGTTAGCTTCAAATCCATGAAAAACACATGAATAAGCTTTAAAACAATTCTATGTAGAAGATTTAGCTTCAAATCCATGCGACACAAATGATGTAACATCAAATGTTTGCGATATAGGTGTGATAGCTTCAAATGCAGACGAAACAAACTAGATAGCATCAAATCCAAGCGAAACACACGATTTAGCTTCAAATCAATGCGATGTAGAATTTTTACCTTCAAATACACGCGAAACACATGATTTAGCTTCAAATCAATGCGATATAGAAGGTTTAGCTTCAAATCCATGCGAAACACATGATTTAGCTGCAAATCAATGCGATGTAGAAGGTTTAACTTCAAATCCATGCGAAGCAAATGAATTAGCTTCAAACACTTGGGATATAAGTGATACAGCTTCAAATGCAGAGGAAACAAACGAGTTAGATTCAAATCCATGCGAAACAAATGAAATAACATGGGATAGTTGCGATATAAGTGATATAGCTTCAAATGCAGACGAAACAAAAGAGATAGCTACAAATCCAAGCGAAACACATCATTTAGCTTCAAATCAATGCGATGTAGAAGGTTTAGCTTCAAATCTATGCGAAACAAATGATTTAGCTTCAAACACTTGGGATATAAGTGATATAGCTTCAAATGCAGACGAAGCAAACGAGTGAGCTTCAAATCAATGCGAAACAAATGATTTACTTTCAAACGCTTGGGATATATGTGATATAGCTTCAAATGCAGATGAATCAAACGAGTTAGCTTCATATCCAAGGGATACACATGATTTAGCTTTAAATCAATGCGATGTAGAAGGTTTAGCTTCAAATCCATTCGAAAAAAATGATTTAGCTTCAAACACTTGGGATAAAAGTGATATAGCTTCAAATGCAGAAGAAACAAACGAGTTGGCTTCAAATCAAGCGAAACACATGATTTAGCTTCAAATCAATGCGATATAGAAGGTTTAGCTTCAAATCCAGGCGAAACAAATGATTTAGCTTCAAACACTTGGGATATAAGTGATATAGCTTCAAATGCAGACGAAGCAAACGAGTTAGCTTCAAATCCATACGAAACACATGATTCAGCTGCAAATAAATGCGATATAGAAGATTTAGCTTCAAATCCATGCGAGACAAATGAGTTAACATCAGATAGTTGCGATATAAGTGATATAGCTTCAAATGCAGACGAAAAAAGCGAGATAGCTTCAAATCCAAGCGAAACACATGACTTAGCTTCAAATCAATGCGATGTAGAAGGTTTAGCGTCAAATACACACCAAACACGTGATTTAGCTTCAAATCAATGCGATATAGAAGGTTTAACTTCAAATCCATGCGAAGCAACTGATTTAGCTTCAAACACTTGGGATATAAGTGATACAGCTTCAAATGCAGACGAAACAAACGAGATAGCTTCAAATCCAAGCGAAACACATGATTTAGCTTCAAATCAATGCGATGTAGAAGGTATAGCATCAAATCCACGCGAAACACATGATTTAGCTTCAAATCAATGCCATATAGAAGGTTTAGCTTCAAATGCATGCGACACAAATGATATAGCTTCAGATACTTGCGATATAAGAGATATAGCTTCAAATGCAGACGAAACAAACGAGTTAGCTTCAAATCCATGCGAAGCACATGATTTAGCTTCAAATCAATTCGAAGTAGAAGGATTAGCTTCAAATCAATGCGATACAAATGATTTAGCATCAGATACATGCGATATAAGTGATATAGCTTCAAATGCAGGAGAAACAAACGAGTTAGCTTCAAATCCATGCAAAACACATGATTCATCTTCAAATCAATGGTATGTAGAAGGTTTAGCTTCAAATCCATGCGACACAAATGTATAAGCTTCATATACTTGCGATATATGTGATACAGCTTCAAATGCGGACGAAACAACGAGTTAGCTTCATATCCAAGCGAAACACATGATCCAGATTCAAATCAATGCGATGTAGAAGGTTTAGCTTCAAATCCACGCGAAACAAATGAATAATCTTCAAATCAATGGTGTGTAGAAGGTTTAGCTTCAAATCCATGCGACACAAATGAATAAGCTTGAGATACTTGCGATATGAGTGATATAGCTTCAAATGCGGACGAAATAACGAGTTTGCTTCATATCCAAGCGAAACACATGATTTAGCTTTAAATCAATGCGATGTAGAAGGTTCAGCTTCAAATCCATGCGAAACAAATGATTTAACATCAGATAGTTGCGATATAATTGATATAACTTCAAATGCAGGGGAAACAAACGAGTTAGCTACAAATCCATACTAAACACGTGATTAAGCTTCAAATCAATGGTATGTAGCAAGTTTAGCATCAAATCCATGCGAAACAAATGATTTAGCTTCAAACACTTGGGATATAAGTGATATAGCTTCAAATTCAGACGAAACAAACGAGTTAGCTTCATATCCAAGCGAAACACATGATTTAGCTTCAAATCAATTCGAAGTAGAAGGATTATCTTCAAATCCATGCAATACAAATAATTCAGCATCAGATACACGCGATATAAGTGATATAGCTTCAAATGCAGACGAAACAAAAGAGATAGCTACAAATCCAAGCGAAACACATCATTTAGCTTCAAATCAATGCGATGTAGAAGGTTTAGCTTCAAATCTATGCGAAACAAATGATTTAGCTTCAAACACTTGGGATATAAGTGATATAGCTTCAAATGCAGACGAAGCAAACGAGTGAGCATCAAATCAATGCGAAACAAATGATTTACTTTCAAACGCTTGGGATATATGTGATATAGCTTCAAATGCAGACGAATCAAACGAGTTAGCTTCATATCCAAGGGATACACATGATTTAGCTTTAAATCAATGCGATGTAGAAGGTTTAGCTTCAAATCCATGCGAAAAAAATGATTTAGCTTCAAACACTTGGGATAAAAGTGATATAGCTTCAAATGCAGAAGAAACAAACGAGTTGGCTTCAAATCAAGCGAAACACATGATTTAGCTTCAAATCAATGCGATATAGAAGGTTTAGCTTCAAATCCATGCGAAACAAATGATTTAACTTCAAACACTTGGGATATAAGTGATATAGCTTCAAATGCAGACGAAGCAAACGAGTTAGCTTCAAATCCAAGCGAAACACATGACTTAGCTTCAAATCAATGCGATGTAGAAGGTTTAGCGTCAAATACACACCAAACACGTGATTTAGCTTCAAATCAATGCGATATAGAAGGTTTAACTTCAAATCCATGCGAAGCAACTGATTTAGCTTCAAACACTTGGGATATAAGTGATACAGCTTCAAATGCAGACGTAACAAACGAGATAGCTTCAAATCCAAGCGAAACACATGATTTAGCTTCAAATCAATGCGATGTAGAAGGTTTAGCATCAAATCCACGCGAAACACATGATTTAGCTTCAAATCAATGCCATATAGAAGGTTTAGCTTCAAATCCATGCGACACAAATGATATAGCTTCAGATACTTGCGATATAAGAGATATAGCTTCAAATGCAGACGAAACAAACGAGTTAGCTTCAAATCCATGCGAAGCACATGATTTAGCTTCAAATCAATTCGAAGTAGAAGGATTAGCTTCAAATCAATGCGATACAAATGATTTAGCGTCAGATACATGCGATATAAGTGATATAGCTTCAAATGCAGGAGAAACAAACGAGTTAGCTTCAAATCCATGCAAAACACATGATTCATCTTCAAATCAATGGTATGTAGATGGATTAGCTTCAAATCCATGCGACACAAATGTATAAGCTTCAAATACTTGCGATATAAGTGATATAGCTTAAAATGCGGACGAAACAACGAGTTAGCTTCATATCCAAGCGAAATACATGATCCAGCTTCAAATCAGATCGAAGTAGAAGGATTAGCTTCAAATCTATGCGATACAAATGATTTAGCATCAGATACATGCGATACAAGTGATATAGCTTCAAATGCAGGTGAAACAAACGAGTTAGCTTCACATACATGCAAAACGGATGATTCTGCTTCAAATCAATGCGATATAGAAGGTTTAGCTTCAAATCCATGTGACACAAATGATTTAGCTTCAGATACTTGCGATGTAATAGATGCAGCTTCAAATGCAGACGAAACAAACGACTTAGCTTCAAATCCATGCGAAACACATGATTTAGCTTCAAATCAATTCGAAGCAGAAGGATTAGCTTCAAATCATTGCGATACAAATGATTTAGCATCAGATACATGCGATATAAGTGATATAGCTCCAAATGCAGACGAAACAAACGAGATGGCTTCAAATCCAAGCGAAACACATGATTTAGCTTCAAATCAATGCGATGTAGAAGGTTTAGCTTCAAATCCTTCCGTTACAAATGATTTAGCTTCAGATACTTGCGATATAAGAGATATAGCTTCAAATGCAGACGAAACAAACGTGTTAGCTTCAAATCCACGCGAAACACATGATTTAGCTTCAAATCAATGCGAAATAGAAGGTTTATCTTCAAATCCATGCGACAGAAATGATATAGCTTCAGATACTTGCGATATAAGAGATATAGCTTCAAATGCAGACGAAACAAACGAGTTAGCTTCAAATCCATGCGAAACAAATGATTTAGCTTCAAACACGTGGGATATAAGTGATATAGCTTCAAATGCAGACGAAGCAAACGAGTGAGCTTCAAATCCACGCGAAACACATGATTTAGCTTCAAATCAATGCGGTATAGAAGGTTTAGCTACAAATCCATGCGAAACAAATGATTTAGCTTCAAACACTTGGGATATATGTGATACAGCTTCAAATGCAGACGAAACAAACGAGTTAGCTTCAAATCCATGCGAAACACATGATTTAGCTTCAAATCAATGCGAAATAGAAGGTTTATCTTCAAATCCATGCGACAGAAATGATATAGCTTCAGATACTTGCGATATAAGAGATATAGCTTCAAATGCAGACGAAACAAACGAGTTAGCTTCAAATCCATGCGAAACAAATGATTTAGCTTCAAACACGTGGGATATAAGTGATATAGCTTCAAATGCAGACGAAGCAAACGAGTGAGCTTCAAATCCACGCGAAACACATGATTTAGCTTCAAATCAATGCGATGTAGAAGGTTTAGCATCAAATCCACGCGAAACACATGATTTAGCTTCAAATCAATGCCATATAGAAGGTTTAGCTTCAAATGCATGCGACACAAATGATATAGCTTCAGATACTTGCGATATAAGAGATATAGCTTCAAATGCAGACGAAACAAACGAGTTAGCTTCAAATCCATGCGAAGCACATGATTTAGCTTCAAATCAATTCGAAGTAGAAGGATTAGCTTCAAATCAATGCGATACAAATGATTTAGCATCAGATACATGCGATATAAGTGATATAGCTTCAAATGCAGGAGAAACAAACGAGTTAGCTTCAAATCCATGCAAAACACATGATTCATCTTCAAATCAATGGTATATAGAAGGTTTAGCTTCAAATCCATGCGACACAAATGTATAAGCTTCATATACTTGCGATATATGTGATATAGCTTCAAATGCGGACGAAACAACGAGTTAGCTTCATATCCAAGCGAAACACATGATCCAGATTCAAATCAATGCGATGTAGAAGGTTTAGCTTCAAATCCACGCGAAACAAATGAATAATCTTCAAATCAATGGTGTGTAGAAGGTTTAGCTTCAAATCCATGCGACACAAATGAATAAGCTTGAGATACTTGCGATATGAGTGATATAGCTTCAAATGCGGACGAAATAACGAGTTTGCTTCATATCCAAGCGAAACACATGATTTAGCTTTAAATCAATGCGATGTAGAAGGTTCAGCTTCAAATCCATGCGAAACAAATGATTTAACATCAGATAGTTGCGATATAATTGATATAACTTCAAATGCAGGGGAAACAAACGAGTTAGCTACAAATCCATACTAAACACGTGATTAAGCTTCAAATCAATGGTATGTAGCAAGTTTAGCATCAAATCCATGCGAAACAAATGATTTAACATCAGATAGTTGCGATATAAGTGATATAGCTTCAAATGCAGGAGAAGCAAACGAGTTATCTTCACATCCAAGCGAAGCACATGATTTAGCATTAAATCAATGCGATGTAGAAGGTTTAGCTTCAAATCCATGAGACACAAATGATTTAGCTTCAAACACTTGGGATATAAGTGATACAGCTTCAAATGCAGCGGAAACAAACGAGTTAGCTTCAAATCCATGCGAAACACATTATTTAGCTTTAAATCAATGCGATGTAGAAGGATTAGCTTCAAATCCATGCGAAGCAAATGATTGAGCTTCAAACACTTGGGATATATGTGATATAGCTTCAACAGCATGCGAAACAAACAAGTTAGCTTCAAATCCATGGGAGACACATGATTTAGCTTCAAATCAATTCGAAGTAGAAGGATTAGCTTCAAATCCATGCGAAACACATGATTTAGCTGCAAATCAATGCGATGTAGAAGGAATAGCTTCAGATCCATACGAAACAAATGATTTAACATCAGATAGTTGCGATATAAGTGATATAGCTTCAAATGCAGACGAAATAAACGAGTTAGCTCCAAATCCAAGCAAACCACATGATTTAGCTTCAAATCATTGCAATGTAGAAGATTTAACTTCAAATCCATGCGAAACAAATGATTTACTTTCAAACGCTTGGGATATATGTGATATAGCTTCAAATGCATTCGAAACAAACGAGTTAGCTTCAAATCCATGCGAAACACATGATTTAGCTTCAAATCAAATCGAAGTAGATGGATTAGCTGGAAATCCATGCGATACAAATGATTTAGCATCAGATACATGCGATATAAGTAATATAGCTTGAAATGCAGGAGAAACAAACGAGTTAGCTTCAAATCCACGCAAAACACATGATTACGCTTCAAATCATAGCTATGTAGAAGGTTTAGATTCAGATCCATGCGAAACAAATGATTTAGCTTCAAACACATGGGATACAAGTGATATAGCTTCAAATGCAGACGAAGCAAACGGGTTAGCTTCAAATCCACACGAAACACATGATTCAGCTGCAAATAAATGCGATATAGAAGATTTAGCTTCAAATCCATGCGACACAATTGATTTAACATCAGATAGTTGCGATATAAGTGATATAGCTTCAAATGCAGACGAAAAAAACGAGATAGCTTCAAATCCAAGCGAAACACATGATTTTGCTTCAAATCAATGCGATGTAGAAGGTTTAGCTTCAAATCCACGCGAAACACATGATTTAGCTTCAAATAAATGCGATATAGATGGATTAGCTTCAAATCCATGCGACACAAATGATATAGATTCAGGTTCTTGCGATATAAGAGATATAGCTTCAAATGCAGACGAAAAAAACGAGATAGCTTCAAATCCATGCGAAACACATGACTTAGCTTCAAATCAATGCGATGTAGAAGGTTTAGCGTCAAATACACGCGAAACACATGATTTAGCTTCAAATCAATGCGATATAGAATGTTTGGCTTCAAATCCATGGGAAACAAATGATTTACTTTCAAACGCTTGGGATCTATGTGATATAGCTTCAAATGGAGACGAAACAAACGAGTTAGCTTCAAATCCATGCGAAACACATGATTTAGCTTCAAATCAATTCGAAGCAGAAGGATTAGATTCAAATCCATGCGAAACAAATGATTTAACATCAGATAGTTGCGATATAAGTTATATGGCTTCAGATGCAGACGAAACAAACGAGATAGCTTCAAATCCTAGCGAAGCACATGATTTAGCTTCAAATCAATGCGGTGTAGAAGGTTTAGCTTCAAATCCACGCGAAACACATGATTTAGCTTCAAATAAATGCGATATAGAAGTTTTAGCTTCAAATCCATGCGAAACAAATGATTTACTTTCAAACGCTTGGGATATATGTGAAACAGCTTCAAATTCAGACGAAACAAACGAGTTAGCTTCATATCCAAGCCAAACACATGATTTAGCTTCAAGTCAAATCGAAGTAGAAGGATTAGCTTCAAATCCATGTGATACAAATGATTTAGCTTCAGATACTTGCGTTTAAGTGATGTAGCCTCAAATGCAGACGTAGCAAACGAGTTAGCTTCAAATCCACGCGTAACACATGATTTAGCTTCAAATCAATGCGATATAGAAGGTTTAGCTTCAAATCCATGCGAAACAAATGATTTAGCTTCAAACACTTGGGATATAAGTAATATAGCTTCGAATGCAGACGAAGCAAACGAGTGAGCTTCAAATCCACGCGAAACACATGATTTAGCTTCAAATCAATGCGATATAGAATGTTTAGCTTCAAATCCATGCGACACAAATGATATAGCTTCAGATACTTGCGATATAAGAGATATAGCTTCAAATGCAGACGAAACAAACGAGTTAGCTTCATATCCAAGCAAAACACATGACTTAGCTTCAAAGCAATGCGATGTAGAAGGATTATCTTCAAATCCATGTGATACAAATAATTCAGAATCAGATACAAGCGATATAAGTGATATAGCTTCAAATGCAGACGAAAAAAACGAGATAGCTTCAAATCCAAGCGAAACACATGATTCAGCTGCAAATAAATGCGATATAGAAGATTTAGCTTCAAATCCATGCGAAACAAATGATTTAAAATCTGTTAGTTGTGATATAAGTGATATAGCTTCAAATGTAGACGAAAAAATCGAGATAGCTTCAAATCCAATCGAAACACATGACTTAGCTTCAAATCAATGCGATGTAGAAGGTTTAGCGTCAAATACACGCGAAACACATGATTTAGCTTCAAATCAATGCGATATAGAATGTTTAGCTTCAAATCCATGCGACACAAATGATATAGCTTCAGATACTTGCGATATAAGAGATATAGCTTCAAATGCAGACGAATCAAACGAGTTAGCTTCATATCCAAGCGAAACACATGATTTAGCTTCAAAACAATACGAAGTAGAAGGATTATCTTCAAATCCATGCGATACAAATGATTCAGCATCAGATACATGCGATATTAGTGATACAGCTTCAAATGCAGACGAAACAAAAGAGATAGCTTCAAATCCAAGCAAATCGCATGATTTAGCTTCAAATCAATGCGATATAGAAGGATTAGCTTCAAATCCATGCGAAACAAATGATTTAGCTTCAAACACGTGGGATATAAGTGATATAGCTTCAAATGCAGACGAAGCAAACGAGTGAGCTTCAAATCCATGCGAAACAAATGATTTACTTTCAAACGCTTGGGATATATGTGATATAGCTTCAAATGCAGACGAATCAAACGAGTTAGCTTCATATCCAATGGATACACATGATTTAGCTTTAAATCAACGCGATGTAGAAGGTTTAGCTTCAAATCCATGCGAAAAATATGATTTAGCTTCAAACACTTAGGATATAAGTGATATAGCTTCAAATGCAGACGAATCAAACGAGTTGGCTTCAAATCCATACGAAACACATGATTCAGCTGCAAATAAATGCGATATAGAAGATTTAGCTTCAAATCCATGCGAAACAAATGATTTAACATCAGATAGTTGCGATATAAGTGATATAGCTTCAAATGCAGACGAAAAAAACGAGATAGCTTCAAATCCAAGCAAAACACATGACTTAGCTTCAAAGCAATGCGATGTAGAAGGTTTAGCGTCAAATACACACCAAACACATGATTTAGCTTCAAATCAATGCGATATAGAAGGTTTAGCATCAAATCCATGCGAAACAAATGATTTAGCTTCAAACACTTGGGATATAAGTGATATAGCTTCAAATGCAGACGAAGCAAACGAGTTGGCTTCAAATCCATACGAAACACATGATTCAGCTGCAAATAAATGCGATATAGATGATTTAGCTTCAAATCCATGCGAAACAAATGATTTAACATCAGATAGTTGCGATATAAGTGATATAGCTTCAAATGCAGACGAAAAAAACGAGATAGCTTCAAATCCAAGCAAAACACATGACTTAGCTTCAAAGCAATGCGATGTAGAAGGTTTAGCGTCAAATACACACCAAACACATGATTTAGCTTCAAATCAATGCGATATAGAAGGTTTAACTTCAAATCCAAGCGAATCACATGATTT